>NC_134371.1:44072205-44372352 GCF_035582795.1 Mycteria americana
ATTAACCAATATTATGAATACAATGCCAGGGATAATACAATGATAAACTGAATACAGTGACCAACTAAATCACCTGTACTGCAAACTCCAAGTGGGAAAAAAACCCCAAATCCAAGTTGCACAAATGCAAAGGTTCCTTTTGGCATCTCCTGTCCAGGTGCACTGACGCGTCCTTGCTGGGAATCCTCACGCTTTTAAAGTGAGTCTTGCTGTCTTGGTGGGAGAGCAGAGCCCTGCCCCACTGCCACCTTACTGCAGCTCCTTTTCGTTGTGAGGCATTTCAGGAATCCAGCTGCTACCCTGTGTTCTTGAAAATACCAGTGACAGCACATCAGAAAATGTAATATCCCTGCTAAGTTAGAAACACTACATTATAGAAAGAGAAACATATGCTTTCAAATATGTCACTACCATCTTTTCTTTCCCTGCCTCTAGCTAAAGGATGCAATGGAATTACTTTCTCTGGTTCTGCCCTTAAACCGTCTGGTAAATAAGGATGCCTTTTTCTCGCTGAGAGAATAGTGTTCAGACGAGCAGTTGCCCTATCACAGGTAAATTAAAAGTTCGGTCCTTGACTTTATTCAGTGGCACAGTTCGGTATTTATTTTGAGAGAAATTAATAAGGAAGTCGATTTTACAGGAAAAGCAGAATTAAGGAAAAGGGTAATTTTATGGCTTTGCTCAGATTACTGAGAAATATCAGTTTCAGGATGCAGGATTTCAGGAAGAGTTTGATTTCCCAAAGCAATTAATTTTTTCTAAACACCCAGTGAGGACAAGGTTCTGGCTACAGTGACTCTGATGCAGTTCTTGGCTTGGATACAGACAGTGTGACATTGACAAAATATCTCAGATCTGTGCTTCGCTTTCCAATCTGTAAAATGCATAAAACGCATTTGTGCCCAAGAGAGGTCTTCCGTTATTAGTAAAAGACAGTGAGTTGCTTTATGTTAATCTCATAGAAAAGAGAAATAGCGCTTTGTTACAGTTGTGCAGACAGCAAGTGAGAGTCCAGCAGAAACTTGCTACTACTGCTGGTAATCTCAGTCGGTCTAATTTCGGCAGCAAATGAACCCATGGATTACACAGACCTTTGATTAACATATCTGCAATCAATTAACTGGTATGAGCAGCCAAAGTGTTACAAATGGCTCAGTCACGTAAACAAAGGCTGTGCTCCTTCACATCTGCTCTCTGACCATTTTCAGAAATGCCGTGTGAAAGGTTCCCAGGATCCTCCTGTGTCGTTAGAGGAAAATGCAGGAATGGTTATGAACCTAGTTAGTGGTGGAACCCATGTTTTATTGTTACCAGATGACTAGTAATGACCTGAGAAGTAGGGAAGAAGTGGACCACACCAACTAAATGTGACTGTACAGCCTTTGATTTGCTTTCACTCTAGAGACTGTATTTCGTTTTATAAGGTAATAAAAAGGGCATCGGGAAACACTGACCAGACAAATAGTTTGGGGGTTGACTTTCACTTGGCTTGACAGGCTTGGGGAAGATTGGCTGGAAAGCTGCCCGGCAGAAAAGGCCCTGGGGGTGCTGGTTGACAGCCGTCCGAACATGAGCCGGCAGTGTGCCCAGGTGGCCAAGAAAGCCAACAGCATCCTGGCTTGTATGAGCAATAGTGTGGCCAGCAGGAGTAACCAGCGATAGGACGAGAGGAAATGGCCTCAAGTTGCGTCAGGAGAGGTTTAGATTGGATATTAGGAAAAATTTCTTTACTGAAAGGGTGGTCAAGCATTGGAACAGGCTGCCCAGAGAGGTGGTGGAGTCACCATCCCTGGAAGAGTTCAGAAAACGTGTAGATGTGGCACTTCAGGACATGGTTTAGTAGGCATGGAGGTGTTGGGTTGACGGTTGGACTAGATGATCCTAGAGGTCTTTTCCAACCTTAATGATTCTATGATTCTATGATGTCTCTCATACTGGCGAGTCCAGAGCTGAAGACTGTACTCCAGGTGTGGTCCCACCAGTGCTGAGTAGAGGGGAAGGATCACAGAATCATAGAATGCTTTGGATTGGAAGGGGCCTTTACAGGCCATCTAGTCCAACCCCCCTGCAAGAGCAGGGACATCTTGAACTAGATCAGGTTGCTCAGAGCCCCGTCCAACCTGACCTTGAACGTTGCCAGGGATGGGGCCTCCACTGCCTCTCTGGGCAACCTGTTCCAGCGCTTCACCACCCTCATTGTAACAAAATTCTTTCTTAAATCCGGTCTAAATCTGCCCTCCCTTAGTTTAAAAGCATTGCTCCTTGTCCTGTCACAACAGGCCTTGCTAAAAAGTCTGTCCCCGTCTTTCCTCGAACATCTTCCTTGATCTGCTGGCAGCACTCCTCCTAATGCAGCCCAGGACACCATTCACCTTCTTTGCCACAAGGGCACATTATTAGAATTGATAGCCGGAACTGATAATTGATAGTTGTGGCGGTGAGCTCGCTGCCTCCCGGCGCAAGCAGTACCCACCAGTGGGAGTCATCCTGATAGCTGCATCCAGCTTATGCTGGACCTTAAGGACGGATGGCAACCAAGTGGCCAAGGGCTGCCTGAAGCAGTGATCCAAACGTCTTGCTGATACGCAAATGTGACTGTAAGTCAATCATCTTACCCCTGAAGTAGCGGACAGCCCAGGGCCTGTTGAGCTCTCCTGCACAGCAGCGGGCTGCACGCCAGGATCTCCCCTTGGGCAGGGACGCCTCTCAAGGTTACTCCTCGAGGTTGAGCGATTCCTTGCCGCAACAGATCCTCGGTAAGCGACTAAACTTTGAAATCTTAGCTAAGTGATATAAAGGGTTGATTGTGCCGATATAATCCGTTAGACGTAAACCGTTGACCAAGTCTGGGACTAGGACTGGATCCAGCCGCACCTAGGCTCCTCTCTGAGAAGGAGTTTAGAAAGCAAGGGGATCCTTTTCCGAACCTCATGACTCCCCGGGAGGGTCTCCCTGACAGTTTTGTCTGACCTTGTCCTCTATGCAGTAAATAATCAAGTGTACCTTGCCATCGAATCTTGTTAAATCACTGTCACATGGAACTTTGTTAACGCCCTATTCTATATCAATAAAGTATATTTTTACTTCTCTCTTATGAGTGAAGTGCACTCTCACTCTATCCGCAACAATGGTTCGATGAAGGTCAAGGAAGATTTTTTTTTTTTCCCAGCCATCGGTCAAAATATCTGCCTTTATCCTTTCAGTTATAATGTGTAGTGCAGTTATCTAGGGCATCATTACAGGATCTAGAAAGCAAAGGTACTTTTTTTCTGGAAAAACAAGGTGTTATCAATTCCAGCAAGGTCTGAGCCTTACTAGATCAGAGAGAATAATTTGTAGGCATGGAAACTGGTCACAGCCACCAGAACGCAAAGGTAATTTACCTTCCAGTTTTATAAACAGCCTATGAAGAATCCAGTTTTATTTGCTGAAAAAAAACCCCTTCATTTTCTGTAAACATTAATGCATCTAACAACATTTAGTGCACTAAAACACATTGTGCCTTTTCAGCTTTTCTTGTAAACGCATCTGAAAATGTGCTCTCACTTGTGATTTGGAGCTATCAGCACACCTGGTACGGAAACATCCTGGAAACAGACTCCCACCTCTGGTCTTCCTACACTCACAATGAGATGTCAAAGCCAAATGATATTAAATGTGGATCTGGCACGAGAGTCTAGCAAACGGTCCCACTGCTTTTAAAGGGAGTTCTGGAGAGACAGCAGAGACAGCCTTGAGGTGTGAGAACTAAAAGTAAGAATCTTAAAGTAAGAACTGCAGTCTTCTCTTTTCTGGTCTTAGATGTGTATGAAAGTGTTTCTACCTCAAAACTAAAGGAGAAAGAGAGAAGAAATATTTGGGATTCCAGTTCCGATCAGAAGATAACTAAGGAAACGCTGCTTTGCTCAATGGGAATGAGATGCAACTAAATCAATCTAAAAGTACCATGTCAGCAACCAAGCACGAGCAACAATAGCATCTGCAGCACTGTATGGCATCCATCTGTACACGTCAACAAACCTATTTCAGGGATACTGGAAATATACTTGTGTATTTCAAACATACTTGAAATATGCTGATAAACACGTAATTTACCTGCTCTGGTCCTGGGTAAAATAACCAAGTCTAGATGATGGCAGAGCAAAGAGCTCCTTGCTGGCATCAGTGAGCCTGTCAGAAGGCCAGCAAAATAACAATCAAGAAAACATCGAATCCTCCATCAAATTATCAGATGGAAATATTACTTCTAAAAATGAAAAAGCCTTTCCTCATTTATCCTGATCATGAAAAATTTACAGCAACTCTTCGGGTATAAATTCGAGATGCCTTGAGTGATGCTGATTTTCTTGAAAACAGATGTGCTTCCACCATCTGGGAAAGGGGGGCTGCCACCTCCTTTTGATAATGGAAGTAAATATCACTATCTTCTCCTTGAAAGAATATGCACTGGTTTCAACAGTGGAATATGGACATCTGTATTTCTGTGAAACTAAGGAAAACAATCTTGTCAGGCAAAATGCTGGCCCATGGAGAGACCTACTAGTTAGGTTGTTGAGGATGTGTACTCTATAAAATAAGATGCAAACATATTGTGGTTTAGCCCCAGTCGGCAATTAAGTACCACACAGCTACTCGCTCACACACACACACACACACCCCCGCCCCCGGTGGGATGGGGGAGAGAATCAGAAGAACAAAAGTAAGAAAACTTGTGGGTTGAGATAAGAACAGTTTAATAATTGGAACAACAACAACAACAAATTGTAACGCGAAGGAAAACAGCAAGAGAGTGAGAGAGGAACAAAACCCAGGGGGGAGGAGGGAACAGTGATGCAACCGCTCACCACCTGCCGACCGGTGCCCAGCCAGTCCCCGAGCAGCGATCGCTGCCCCCCGGCCAACTCCCCCCAGTTTCTATGCTGGGCATGACGCCATATGGTATGGAATAGCCCTTTGGGCAGCTGGGGTCAGCTGTCCTGGCTGTGCCCCCTCCCAGCTTCTTGTGCACCTGGCAGAGCAGGGGAAGCTGCAAAGTCCTTGACCAGTGTAAACACCACTTAGCAGCAACCAAAGCATCAGCGTGTTATCACTATTATTCTCATACTAAATCCAAACCACAGCACCATACCAGCTACTAGGAAGAAAATTAACTCTGTCCCACCTGAAACCAGGACAAAACAGGAATACAAATATAATAGAACTAGATAGATACATTTTTAACATAAAGTGCCTTTCTATTGCAGCCTCCAAACCTCAGCAAACCACCAAGCAAAAAGGTATATAATTTTCTAAGAAGAGCAGCTCTGTACCCTGGTGGCTATTTTTACTGAGCATGTACGCCAAGAGAGAAAGAGCTTCACCAGCTGCTTGTTGCTTCACAAGACAAATAATAAAGATGTTAAAACAAAAAAAATCATTACTGACAATGAATAAATGTTATTAAATCCATACTGTCTTTTTTAATCAAGCCATTAATATTTCTTTCCATTATTGAAACTCCTGCTACGTGCATTTATTAAAAAATATAATCAAAGTCAGTATATTTTGCCTGTTTTCCTGAGAAGGAAGGAATTCCATTATGCACACTGAGGTAAAAATATTGAGAGACAGGAATTGCTTGGATTATGATTTGGTAGTCTAATTCTTAATTCTATTACCACAGAAGAAGAGATAACTAGCCTTTTTTTTTTTTTTTTTTAGCTCTGCTGATTTGACATGCATCCTCAGTAGACAGAGAGAGGAACAACACTAAGCTAGAACAAATTTCAAAGAATACAAATGTTTTTGCATACTGTGGGGCCCAAGGGTGCTTTCCCTATGAGCGTTACATCCCCAGCACTGCATCGCCAAGGGCAGTGCCACAGCAAAATGGCTGCAGTAGCTCTCAGTGAGTGTGGCCAAGTCTCTGAGATCCTTAACCCCCCCCGCCCCCCTCTTCCTCTGGATATACGCATAACGCTGAAGATTCGTCTGTGAGCAGAGGACAGGATGGGGTGGATTACAGGAATGAGGACAACATCTTGTTGATGAACATTGAGGCACAGAATGCATCAAGTACTTCAGCTTCACGTGGGGCTGCTGTCACTAAATCACCTACCCCATTCAGTGACAGGACACATTTTTCTTTTTATTGTTTTAGTGCTAGTGTAGTCATAGAATATTTTCTTGTGACCCTTGATGTCCCTTGCAGGTGTGAGCTTTAGCTAGGTGAGCTTCAGCTTTCCTAACACTATCCACACATGCCAAGGCAATGCCATGGTCCTTGTAGCCTGTTTTTGCCTCAGTCTCCTGTACACTGATTTCTTTTCTGCTTTGGAGATCTACATGAGATCACTGATTAGTCAAGCCAGAGTCCCGATAAATGCATTTTTCCTCCTGAGCACCAGAATCAAATACTCTTGTGCTTAGAAGATTCTGTCCTTCAAGACCTGTAAGCTTTTCTGGACTCCTCTACGACTCCCAAGCAATCCCACCTAACAGTTTCCTAAATAAGCCAAAATCTGCTCTCCTAAGGTGAATGGTTTGTACTCTGCTACTTGCTTTTCTCTCTCCCCTCGGAATCATGAATGCCATTACTACATGGTCACCACAACGAGGGTTGCCATTGACTTCCATAACCCCAGAGAGTTCTTCCTTGTTAATGAACAGCAGATGGAGCTGTGCGCTGCACAGATTTCCCCACCCAGGACCTGGACCAAGAAGTCATCCCCGCCTCCATCCAGAAATTCCAATTAACTTGCATCCCAACGTCTTGCCCTGCCAGCAAATGTCAGGGAGGCTCAGGTCCCCCATAAGAACTGGGTCTGTGATCTAGAGACTTCCTGGAGCCGTTTAAAGGAGACTCCACTCACTTGCTCATCCTGATCAGGCGGTCAGGACACTCACCTCTGCCATGACCCCGGGCTAGTTTCCAGGCAAGCGCAGGGAGAAGAAGCTAGGAGCAGACAAGGCCAAACACACTCTACTTGCTGATGATCAAATTACCTGTGG
Organism: Mycteria americana; assembly: GCF_035582795.1. Taxonomy (NCBI): domain Eukaryota; kingdom Metazoa; phylum Chordata; class Aves; order Ciconiiformes; family Ciconiidae; genus Mycteria; species Mycteria americana. The sequence continues at coordinate 44,079,196 of NC_134371.1, forward strand.
GCTTTAATTCTCTATGCCACCAAAGCCAGCCTATTTCAGGACACAATTGTTAATGAGAATAACAGTGAGATCAATATAGAACAGATAAAATGTAAGCACAACCATTCCGATGGATAAAATGTAAACACATTTACAAAATGTAAATACATTTACAAAAAGTGGACACCATGTAAACACAGTCATCCAATCATAAAAAGAAAGAAAATAACAAATTCCCAGACAGAACATTGGCTAAGCTGCAAACAAAGCACAGCGAAACGGGAAATGCCAGGAAAAATTGAGCTCAGATCACTGGGTTGGTTGAGGGATCTTTCATTTCCACAGCTGGGCTTCTTCATGCCATTTCCATTTATCCAAAGTACCCTGCAGCGTAAAGAGAAAAAAGAGGAAAAGGTGCGAAGACCAAGCCTGACACACGGCAGTGGTTCCTCGGAGCAGTGGACAGGCAATTGCAGAAAAGCTGTGCTTCCCAGCAAAACTAAAGGCTTTCCCCTCAGCTTCAGCCCTAAACATGCAACAACCCAGCGGCTAAGCTGTGGCAGGAGTGGAGATGACTTACTTCCTGGCTTGCACCGTGGATATTCTATCGTCCCCTCCACACACTGTGCTCTGAATGGGGAAGAGGCTGGGTCCTCCAAATACCCTCTTTTACACTGAAATTCAATAACGTCACCCGATCTGACATACAGCTTTCTTTCTGGGACCCATTTCAGCTCAACATTGTTTCTGCCCATGTCTTCTTCAGATGCTGTACAGGGCACTTGAAAAGGCAAGAGAAGAGTGTCATCACTTCATACAGACGCACCACATTTTTTTTTTCCCCTAGAGCCTACAGAAAGTCTTTGCATCACAAAACACTTCCAGCTATTTGCTCTGACCCTCTGTTACTTGTGTCAGGAAAATCTGCATAAGGTAACTTCAAGAAGAAACTCCTTGTGGACAAAAGAAGGTCTCGTTGTTGTTCTGCCCTGCCGGCATCGCAGCCCCAGCACAAGTGCTGCTGCACAAGTGATGCCCTCAGGATCTGAGAAAAAGACAACAGGAGCAATCACACAGCACATGCTTCAACCTACCGAGGCAAACTGGGGGGCTTGTCCACTGCCCATCAGTACAGGTGATGTACTGAGATCCTTCCAGGACATAGAGACTTGGGCATTTGTATTCCAGAGTTGTACCTTGTGGATATTCTTGCATGGGGAAGGAAAGAAGGTCTCCATTTTCAATAACTGGAGGCGGGCCACATTTCCCACCTTTCCCTGGAAGAAAATTCCCAATCAGAGAGAAAGCCACGAGAGTTTAATTGCAACGGAGGCCTGGCCACAAATACTACCGGGCAGAACACTGGCACTGTGAGAGACCCGGAGGAAAGCAGAGAGAAAACCAAATACCTGGCAGGTGAAAAAGAGCAAGAGTTTCTCGTTTCTCCAGTGCTGGGACTCACAACTACCAGTTCACCCCGTCTGGCCATGCCTGAAGTGCTTGCAGCTGTCTGCAGGACTTCCTCTCATCCTGCGTGACGGTGCAGCGTTTGGCACCGCTCTTTCTGCAGAAGAGCCTGACACCCACCTCCTCCCTGTACTGCCTGAGCAGTGAGAAAAGCGGATCCGACTGCAGACGGTAACGACTGTCACTGACCTGCACCACTGCAATCACTAATGGGATAGCCCTTGGGCTCTGTGGGCCACTTACGGCCACTGGGGAGTTCACGCCTGCCAATCCTGGAGCACTGCTGCCTCACGGATTTTTACACCTATTCAAGCACCACACTGCTGCCAAGTCTGGCCTTCCAACAGACCTTGCACTGGGAAACCTTCAGAGAAGACCCAGATCCCTTGGTACCAGCAGTGACACTCTTTGCACTTGACATCGTGTTCAGGAGCCACAATATGCAGCCTGGTCCGAATTCATCTGCTGTTTCTGCAGCCCTTTCAGCTCCCACCTGCGTGGTGTTTGAGCCAAATGCTGCTGCATTGGTTCACGTGCTCAAACTTTCTGTATGTCTAATGAAAACCAATGAGATTACTCAGTGCGCTCATGAAATCCTAGGAGGCACCAACGCAGTACCTAGGTATTGGCTCACACATCAGATTCTACCCTCAGTTGATTTAACAGTTGCTTTGACTCCATGGCATTCAATATAGCAATGCATCCTCTGCATTATCTGGATGGAACCAGCAGGGAAGCTGTGGGCTCTGTTCTCCAACACAGACGGCAAAATTTCTCACTCTCTTCTCAGCAGGCAGGCATAGACAGTAGATTCTAAGAAGTCCAAGGGGTGCATCTCAAAACTAGACCTGGCCAGCAACTGCTCTCAGCCTCAGGGTGGTTTTCCACCCTGAGGCTCTCAGCCTCAACAGCTCTCAGGGTGGTTTTCCAGATGGGGCCCTCTCGAGCGAAGCCACCTGGGTCACTCAGCTGGTAAACTCATCTCAATACATCGCTGGGAAGATGGCTTCTTCCCGAGTGTGCCAGATTCGTTGCGTTTGTGCACAGTAATGAGACCGAAATCCGGAGAAGTAAATGCCACTGAGGCAGCTTCATGACAGTCTCACTGACAAGCAACTGTATGAAGAGAGAGGGAAATTAGCTTTGCACTTTGGCAGCTCTGTCCAGGTGCCATTCTGACACGCTACGGTGGAGGCCCCCGTCATCTCAAAACCTTGCCAGCACTGATAGCGAGCACTTTCCCCAGGCAAATACCTTGACTTTTTAACACCTTGAACTTTACCACCAGCAACTTCTGGAGGAGGTCCACACGTCTCATCTGAAAAGAGACACTGCTGCAGTCACGTTTGCAGTCGTTGAGGTGTTGCCCGATACAACCCACAGTTAAAGGAATCAATCTTGCTACAATTTCTGTCCAGATTTTCTGCCTCAGGTGGGTCACGGCTCCAAGAGCTCACCATGGAGAAAGCAAGGAGGTGTGAGAGCGGCAGCAGAACACTCTTCCTGGGACTCTCGGGAGACAGCAGGGTCAATGAGAGCTTCTAGAAAAAGCCAGTGTTTCTGTAGCTACACCTTACGGCACGAGAAGCCACACCAGCCTTCCTGCGTGCCCACGTCCCTCCCCGGGCAGCGCTGGCATTCCTGGAGATCACAGGGGTAGCAGCCAAGGCGGCACTCTGCTGAACCGCAGAGCTCTGGAGGACTGGCAGCGCTGGAGGAGCTTGTCAGCCTGCACTGCTCAGGGAGGGGTAAGTGCAGTCAGCTCCATGGAGGTGTGTGAAAGCCAAGTAGCACTTGCTCACCCTGCAGCCACAGATTTGGGCAGGGGACAGAGCACAGCTCCTGACAGTTCCTTGTCCCAGGAACGCTCTTCCCACTTCCACAGCCCTAGCAGATCTTACACGGTTTAGATCCGAGTCTCTGCTGAGATCTGCGTTGGTCAGAGTGGAGCCCTGGAGAACAGCTCTTTCTCTCCCCTACTGCTTCTTCCATTCAGATGCTCCCCGACAGGTTCAAAGAGAACAGAGGAGCCCTTACATGTCTTTCTACTGAAGGTCACTGGAATGGCGGACTCTGGGGAAATACCGGTATCGTACAAGAGAATGACAGAGCAGCACATTTTAGGCCCTGCTTCTTCAGGACGTTTTTGCCGTTGATGAAAATACTCCCAGTATTTCTTGAAGCATCAAGCTAAATTAAAGTGCTGTGCAAGGAAGTAATAGCAAGTACAAAGTTGGGGTGCGCAAAGAAAACAGAAGTAAAAAAGGTAAAGTCTTCAGAGTATTTAGGTAAACAAACAGTCCCCTCTCTGCTAACAGGCAAGATGAAAGCACAGATTCCTACCTCTGCAAGTTGGTGCTTGTGACCATTTTCTGTTTGTACAAGTGACATAATTTCCACCCATCATTTGAAAATTGCTGTCACATTCATATTGCACTCTGGCACCGGGCAGATACCTCTCCTGATGAGCGCTTGTAATATAAGCGTTGGGAATTTCAGGTGCGGCTCCACAGCTGACATCTGAGAAGAGAGGTGCATTTAAGAACAGTAGTGCAGCAATATGACAATCACGGAACACTGCATTTCGGAGCACCGTTGTTCCTGATGCGCAAAAATGGTTTGCGTAACGCAGATCGTTTTCTACAGGTAGCAAAGGAAGACATTATGGTCTTTATTCTGCAACGCTTCACCAGAAACTATTATTTTTGCCTAGAGTGACTAAAAAGGGAAAAGGAGTTGCAGAGATCAGCCGAAGGTGCAGGTTGGTGCTGTACAGCGTTGTGTGCCAAAGGGCTAGAGAGTGAAGTGATTTCTTTACTATTTGAAGGCAACTTTCAGAAACTGACATTCTTAGTGATGTGAAAATAAGATACATAAGATACACACACCAGTTATCTCCTTCTTTGCAGCCAGCATCCATTCCTCCATAACCCTCTGCCTGCTTGATCTCGGCAGGGAGCTAAGTTTCAGCTGCTAGCTTCAGCCCAGAGGGGAAACGATTTCTCTGCTGATCTGCCCTGCTTGTTGTTTCTCAAGAGCCAGAAAAGTAGGTGTTGTAGCAGCCCATTCAAAGCAAGTCACCTCTTGGCTCTGTTGGCCTGACTCACCTGCGTGCCTGAGTTGGCATTATTTTAATTCACAACATGAAAGACTAAGAAGGGTCACAGGCTGCTTAGAAGTAGAACCTATACCTTCACAGAAGGGCGGTGCTGTCCAGTTTCCTTCTCTGCAAATAATTTCGGGGGGACCAACAGTCAGGAACCCTGCATCACACTGGTAGCGAATTGTTTCACCAGGCTCATACATTTCCTTGTTTCTGCCTTCAATTTGGGCATTGGGAACTTTTGGAATGCTTCCACATGGCATTTCTGAAAAGATACAGAAAGTTGATGCTTGTGCTAATGCGATACACAATAGAAAGAGTGTACTGTTTCCACCGAACAGATGCTTTAGAGAGCTTTTTCTAATATCAGCATAGCCATCCGCTGACAGTGGATTTTATGTAAAAGGTAGCATACGGAAGGTTAAATAAGTCATTCCCCTAAACAGACGTGGGCTGCAGTCACTGAAATATTTCGATCCTGTTTCTAACCATGCCAGAAAATTTTAATAAAGGCTTCCGTCCCTTACTACACCAAAGTAGTTTCTATCACTGAAGCACCAAAGCAACTCCTAGTCACTAGTGGACTCTGTAGAAAACAGATCCTTGGATTATGAGGATGCACCCAGGACGCACCTGGCAGAGCTATGAGCTGAACAAAGATTGCAAGAATACAAAGGAATATTTGAAAAACTAAACTGCATTCAAAAAGTCAGTCTTGCATCCAGTCAGGATTGCTCTGAAGACATCCACGAGGGATGGTAGGATTCCACAGCAAAATATGGAGTTACTCGCTCTTACTAGTCAATCTCCTGTTTCAAATTCTTTCCATTTCATTGCTAAATGCACTTCAAGAATAGTATTTTTTTATATTACCCAAGCATGTAGGAGCTGAAGTCCAGTTTCCCATAGAACAAGTTATCTCCAATGGTCCGTCTAACATGTATCCAGAACGAGAAACATACTTTAATTTAGCGCCAGCCAGATAAATTGTTTTCCCTTCTTTTTTAATTTTTAAGTGTTGATTTTCCAGCCTGGGAACATCAGCACATTCTATGGGTTGTGGTGGCAAGCATGGTCTTTCTATAAAATAGAGAAAACACAGATAAACAATAATGCAAGACAATTAATAGTCCAATGACACATGCTGTCTAAAACTGAAAAGAAAAAAAATATAATCATCCAAACATAAATTAAATGGCTTGAAAGGAAGATGAAGAAATATCTAAGATACACAAACCAAAACTTCTCTCTCCTTTTCCTCCTGCGTGTGGTTTCTCTCTTTTCCTTTGAACCAAACAAAAGCCATTTTCCCGTTCATACTAAGGAGATACAGTTACAGCTTAGCATCAAGAACGGGGAAAGTCTCATAGGCAGAGAAATAGAGGAGACATTATCTTGTTTGGGGGTACTGAAAGTGAGTGTCTAGAACTTTCGCTGTTAAATTTTTCCACCATTAATAAAGTTGTACCAGTATCCTGAGGGGCTTTGTGATGACATGATGAAAAAGAGAACAGAAGTTAATGAAGTATTATAATGTACTTCCTGGTACATACAATGGATTAAATCTCTGTGAAGCCCTCCTGAGTCAGGGCTGTGCCAATGCTTTCTTCTCCTATACTACTGTAGAGTGGGTGGACTTCAATTATATTTTATATGCACTTCTAGTTCATTAGTAAATTAGGTTTTATTAGTTGACACATCAAGTCGAAAGCATATGTTTGTACCGAATTCCACAATATATAAAAGACCTAATTACAGTCAAAGTTCCTATTCAGTAACTGGGACTGGGAATTTCATGTCAGTAAAAGCTGGTTTATGAACAGCTCAGGCATTTTTTTGGTTCTTCTTCTCTACGTCTGCCACTTATCAGCAGAAATGGAGACTCACGGCCAGTGCAAAAGAAGAGACACCACGGGGCATCAGAATTTTGCCGCTTAAAAATACAGACATGGTTGGCATGTTGTGCACACCAGTCACCAGCTGGCACCTCATTTGGCCTGTGCTCATCTATCTCTGTTTCTGAAAACACTTTATTCTAGCTCTTAATGAACTTCTGCTTACAAGATATCACCTGCATCAGTAATATTTTAACAATTGGATTACAGATTCCTCAGCATGTCTTAGAATAGATGGCCTGAGTTATACCATATCGTTTATACTCCTATTACTGGAAGGTGCCACAAAAGGACAAGGAGAAAAATCGGGAAAGAATAAGAATGAAAAAATCCAAATATTTATTCCTGGTGAGCAAATTTACAAACATAATTTACACCCATAATTTGAAAATTGCTTTCATATTCATACTGCACTCTGGCACCAGGCAGATACATCTCCCGTTGAGTTGTATAAGTCAAGGGAAAAAGCCAGGGTAAAACATCTTTTATGAAGAAATTATGTCTGAGTCCATGTTCTGAACGCCGGTGGCACCTGTATTCAACTTACCAGCTCAGACATCTTTATCCTAGGCAAGCACGAAAGAGTACTTCCGCAAGAAGTGGTGATAACTGGTAACTGCAGGACTTATTTTTCTGCTCAAATACAGGTAGCTACAATTGATCACATGAACGGTGCATCTGAAATGCAAATTTTTCTTTTGGTTTAAGTGAAAAGGAAGGGAGAGACTCTCCCACATCATGCACCTTTAATTTTGGTGACTTCCCTTCTGCACTAGATTTACACACACCCTTACCATCAGCAAGGCTATCTGTGGTGGGAAAACCAATTGCCCATTGGCTAGTCAGTCTCTGATAGTACAGGCAGATGCAGTTCATGTACATGAACAACTGCAAAATTACACACAAGATGTATTTGCCAGATCAAAATTATTCAAGTATGGTGCATATTTACCAGTGACACATGAAGGAAGCTCGATATGCCCGTTAAAACACTGCTTGATAGGAGAGGCTGTGAGTTTAAATCCCGTCGTGCACATAAATTCCTGCCGCTGACCACTTTGAATCAAAAATGTGCGTCTTTGTCCATTGGAGAGAAGTAGGTTTTGGGCTTCCAGCTGCTGTTTTGTAATGGTACATGGTGCTAGGGAAGACAAGAAAAATAAAAAATGGTGGAGCCTGAATCTTTGGTGGCTTCTAGCATGTGAAGCACCTCCACAGCAAAGACAGTGCACAACCAGCTTGGTTCTCACTCAGCAGTGATTTTTAAAAGTGAAGCACAGACGACTTAAACACTTGAGCTCTATCACAATTAATTCAGGGTGCTTAGTTTTAGGTAGTTGATCAACGATACGGCACAACTTCCAAGCATATTCTTATTCCCATGTATAAGAGACAACTTTACTGACTTTGCAAACAGCAGTGATGATCTCAAGAGGTACTGATTGCAGGAGATGGTACTCCTTGAAAAAAATAATTCATGAAATCCGTGGGAGTAAGTCTAATTTTATTCCGGTTGTGTTTCCGTTACCTAGGGTTAAAAATGAATTTTATAGGACTCCTAACAAAGAGCTCTGAGGAGGAAATTGAAGACAGCAAAGCAGCTTAGCACAACAGCGCTCCTCCCACATATGGGGGACAGTTAGGAAGCTACATGAAAGGATGTCTTAGCGAACGTCATCACTGGGGGAAAGAGGCTGACACCACGGTCAGCACCTCTACCTTGTTGCACAAGTTCTTGGAAGTACAGACAAAATGTTTATCTGCTTGTAACCTTCCAGACAGCTCCAAAATTCTCACAATGAAAGACACAACTGAGTGTAAATGATCTGGGGACACTAAAGCCACAAGTTAAGAAGTATTGAATCCAGGGATTAATCTTGGTCCGCTACAGACTTGGTAATCGAGCAACAAATGTAAACCTAATTCTGAAACCCCGACTTTAAGAATGATTAGAATTGTCCACCAGTACAAAGTCAACCAGCAATAAAAGTTACGCTTACCCAAACATTGTGGTGGTCCAGGTACCCAGATCTTTTCATGGCACGTTAACCGTTCTGATCCTGATAAGGTGTATCCAGGGTTGCACAGGTACTGCACTCTGTCACTTTCCTTATATGCTGATTTATGCCCACTAACAATTTCTCCAAAGTCAATGAGAGGTGGGTCTTCACAGGCTGCTCCTGCAGAAGCTGCGCCGATTCTTGTTATATGACTGCGCACTGCCATTTTCGTCTTACCCTGTTTTACACCTACTCGCAATTTCTTCAAAATCAATGATGGGTGGGTGTTTGCATGCTATTTCAGCAGAAACCGTGCACGAGTTCTTGTTAATTGATAGATACAGGACAGTACTGACAGCTGCAAATAATGGCACTACACAGGAGTTCAATAATATTCCAATGACCTACATGCCTCCATCTGGGAATATGCTGTGCTAATAAACAGCACTGTCTCCTTGCTCTAAGGAATTGTCATTGCCTTTACTATTTTCACCATCTTTGCATTGAAAAAAGTTACTAAACTAAACACAATTTAACTGAAAATATGAATAAGCTTGTGAATGTCTCAGAGCACAGTTTCTGTTTTCCAGGATTATGCTGGAATAAAGTTTTACACATGCAGTCACAATTCTCAATTTTCTGTAATTCTACAAATAAATCCATTTGTCCCAGATTCCTAAAATTAGTTCCACCATTTTAAAATGCAAGAAGTTGGATCATTTTTTGAAATTATAAGGTATATACAAGAAAGCACTTTTAAAGGCAGAGGGGGGAGAAGAATCTTGATATGATGAGTAGATTTAATGGATCAATGAGGGAGTTTAAAAGCGGTTATTTTAAGAAAGGTAGATATTCAGGGAAGACCTCCTTCAGGCAGCATGTTTTTTGCATCACACAGCTTATTGAAATAACAAAGTACCTGTATTTTTAGAGAGTTGTATGATGTTTTAAAATCAAATCACTGTTCTGCATTTTTAATAGCATGCATTCAGAATAATAGTAGCTAAATTGAAATACAAAGGAATTTATAGGGATTAATGTATTTTAAGTGAGGTATGGCTTGTAATAAGTTAGGTCCTTTATAGGAGTCATTAAGTTCAGGCACAAGGCAAAGAAGCAAGCTCATACAAGAAAATACAAAGCAAATATTCTTCAAATGTATAGTTCCAATTCATAACTCTCATTCCAAACTTCTGAAGGGAATTCTATAACAAGTAAATGGTATAGTCTCATTTTTTTTCCCAGTTCCTTTTTCTTGACTGTCACCAGCTACGTCAGTTAAAAGCATAGATTTCCATTTAACAACTCACCTTTACATGTAGCACAGCCCATCCACAGCAGAAACACTACGGTGTGGCTCAGCGGTGTCATTTCCACGCTTCAGAAGTTCAAGACGTCCTCTGCAACAGAGTTGTTATTTTCTGTGCTCCAAATCGCGTGTACTTGTTTTTTACTCCCGTGATTCCCGAGGCTGTCGTTGCCATCTCCCTCCCCTCATTTGCTTGCAACGCAGCAGTCAATCTGTACAGATAAATGATGCAATTGTTGCAAAAAGGCTTCACATTGGCAAGCCTCCAGTCGTCTGGGACCTCCCCTGTTTACCAGGACTGCTGGTAAATGATGGCGAGCGGCTTGGCAAGCTCCTCCACCAGCTTCCTCAGTACTCTCGGGCGGATCCCATCCGGCTCCATAGACTTGTGAGTGTCCGCGTGGCGTAGCGGGTCGTTAACTGCTTCCTCCTGGATTATGGGGGGTTTATTCTGCTCGCCGTCCCTGTCTTCCTGCTCAGGGGGCTGAATTCCCTGGGGATAACTGGTCTGACTATTACAGACTGAGGCAAAGAAGGCATTAAGTACCTCAGCCTTTTCCTCATCCTTGGTGGCAATGTTCCCCCCCACATCCAATAGAGGAGGGAGATTCTCTTTGGCTCTCTTTTTGTTGTTAATGTATTTGTAAAAACATTTTTTATTATCTCTTACAACAGTGGCCAGATTGAGTTCTAGCTGGGCTTTTGCCTTTCTAATTTTCTCCCTGCTTGACTTGACGAGATCCCTGTACTCTTCTTCCAAAAGTGGCAAACTCTCCTTTTTTTCCTGAGCCCCAGCAAAAGCTCCCTGTTCAGCCAGGCCGGTCATCTTCCCCACCGGTTCGCCTTACGGCACATGTGGACAGCCTGCTCCTGCGCCTTTAAGACTTCCTTCTTAAAGAATGCCCAGCCTTCCTGGACCCCTTTGCCCTTCAGGACTGTCTCCCAAGGGACTCTCTCAACCAGTGTCCTGAACAGGCCAAAGTCTGCCCTCCAGAAGCCCATGGTAGTGGTTTTGCTCATCCCCCTCCTTACTTCGCCCCAAATCGAGAACTCTATCGTATCACGGTCGCTAAGCCCAAGACGGCCTCCAGCCACCACATCTCCCACCAGCCCTTCTCTGTTTGTAAACAGCAGGTCAAGCGAGGCACCTCCCCTGGCAGGCTCACTCACCAGCTGTGTCAGGAAGTTATATCTTCCACACATTCCAGGAACCTCCTAGGCTGTTTCCTCTCTGCTGTGTTGTGTTTCCAGCAGACGACCGGTGAGCTGAAGTCCCCCACGAGAACAAGGGCTAGCGATTGTGAGACTCCTGCCCGCTGTTTATAGACTGCTTCATCTGCCTCTTCATCCTGGTTGGGTGGTCTATCACAGACACCCAGCAGGATATCGACCTTCTTGGCTTTCCCCCTCCTCCTTGCCCATAAGCACTCCACCTTATCGTCAGAATTGCCCAGTTCTACGCAATCAAAACACTCCCTAACATACAGAGCCACCCCACCGCCTCTCCTTCCTTGCCTATCCCTTCTGAAGAGCTTATAGCCATCCATTGCAGCACTCCAGTCGTGAGAGTCATCCCACCACGTTTCTGCGATGGCGACTAAGTCATGGCTATCCTGCTGCACAATGGCTTCCAGCTCCTCCTGTTTGCTGCCCATGCTGCGTGCATTGGTGTAGATGCACTTGAGCTGGGCTATCGATTTCACTCCCAACGTAGGCATGCCACCCTTCGGCTCCTCTCTAGTGACCCTGGTTACATCCCCTTCCCCCTCAAACCTAGTTTAAAGCCCTCTCGATGAGCCCCGCCAACTCATGGGCGACAATCCTTTTTCCCCTTTGAGACAGCTGAACTCTAGCCGGCGCCAGCCGGCCCGGTGCCGTGTAAACATCCCCACGCTCAAAAACACCAAAATTCCGCCAGTGGCACCAGCCTCTGAACCACAAGTTGAGCAGGTGAATTTCTCTGTTCCTTTTGGTATTCTTCCCTGCCACTGATGGGATTGAGGAAAGCACTACCTGTGCTCCTGATCCCTCAACCAATCGCCCCAGTGGCCTGAAGCCCCTTTTGATCGCTTTTGGATTTCTCTCCGCAACCTCATCGTAGCCCACCTGCGTAACCAACAGCGGGCAATAATCAGAGGACCGTACCAGACCAGGGAGTCTCCTAGTAATGTGAACTAAAAAGGTGAACTAAAAGAAAATTAATTTCCACCTTATCTGCCACCATTCCTGCCCCTTTTTACAGGTCATTAACCTTTATAGATCTGTATAGGTCATTAACATTTGGCCTCATTTGTAACTCAGTCACTGGAAGACACTGAGTTGCCTTTTCTAAATAGCAATTGCTGATCAGGCAGCCGTTTCCAGTAAGTCAGCTCCAAAATGGTTGCATAATTTTTATTACACACCATGCAGACTTTCTTTCTCTCCTCTTTCTCTCTCTCCTCTTTCTTTCTTTTTCTTTCTTTCTGAAAGACAAAAGAAAGTGTTCTTCCTATTCAGGATCATGTTTCCTTATATTCACCTGAGAAAATACAGGCACTCTTTAAAAGATCTGATCTCCACACCAAAGTAGAAGGACTTCTACTTCATGTCCTTTCACCTCAGGACTTCAGAAAGTAAATCACCACTTGTTAAAACATAGGAAATTGCTCTGAATTCTACTTCCAACAAATGTTCCAGAGACTGACTTTTAATCTCCCTCCATGTTCCCCAGTTCGGCTCTTTCAAGAGAAGGGTCTTTTCCCATTTACCAAATATTCTTATGCTTTATCCAGAGCTCCTCAAAGGCAACAGGTCTGGGCAACAGGCCCACCAGCTCCACTGCATGAAACATTTAAAAGTCAATTTAAGGTGTTGAAACTTCACTGGGACACAGGTTCACCTTGCTTAAAACGTGCCAATCTGAATCGGCACATACAGCACTCAAAACTTTGCCTGTTACAGGAATTGCCCCGATCTGTGAGTTTACATCCAGAGAAAAGTCAGTTTCCTCAATTATGTACCACGGAGGTGAGAGCTTAACTGGAAAACAGAAATTACAATCTATAAATAAATCTGAATGCCTTTTCGGCTGATGTTTGCAAAAAAATGCCTAAGTGCAAGGTTGTTACGCAAGAGGAAAGACCTCTCCGTCGTGACACCACAATGGTTTTAAACTGAAAGAGGGTGCATTTAGATTGGATATAAGGAAGACATTTTTTACAACGAGGGTGGTGAGACACTGGAACAGGTTGCCCAGAGAAGTTGTGGAGGCCCCATCCCTGGAAACATGCCAGGTCAGGCTGGATGGGGCTTTGAGAAACCTGATCTAGTGGAAGACGTCCCTATCTATGGCAGGGGGGTTGGACTAGACGATCTTTAAGGGTCCCTTCCAACCCAAACTATCCCATGATTCTATGATAACAAAGAAAAGGTTGATCTTGAAAAAAATTGCAGAAGCCAAACTTGGTGCAGAAATGTTATCGTATCATCTACCTACTCCCAAGCCAGCGCTATCACCGTGAGATGACAGAGCTGAGACCTATTGCCATACTGACGCCATTGGAAGGCTCTGCTGCCCAAGGAAAGGCGCCAACAGAAACATAAAATAATTATTTTTCTCATTCCTCACACAACCAAAAAAACTCCATTCTTTTCTGAATGTTTCTTAAGAAGAGAAGGCCGGGAGGAGACCTTATTTCTGGTTTTGGCTTCCTAATGGGAGAGTACCGAGAAGATGGAGCCATACTCTTCTCGGAGATGCACAGTGATAGGATGAAAGACAACAGACACAAATCTGCGGCAAAAGAAGTTCCAGTTAGATACTAGAAAAAAGATTCGCCCCATGAGGGTAGACAGACATGGGAACAGGTTGCCCAGAAAGCTTAGAAAATATCTCCTTGGAGATATTTTCTGGCTGGAACTCAGCCAGACAGGGTCCTGAGCAACCCGATTCTTATTCTGCAATTCTATGCCTACCTATGCAGAAAGACAGCAAAAGTTCAGGACCGTTAAAGGGTTACACTGAGGTCTTTGGTATGTTGATGGTTGTTTGACAAGTTATTCTAGCACCAGGGTTTGCTAAGTCTAAGCAAATAATGTCAAAGATAAAAATTCTTTCTCTGCTTCCAAAATACACTTAGGACGTCAGAAACACTCTTGGGCTTGTACGTCACTGAAACACATTTGCACTGTATATTCCACATCAAGCCCAGTCAGCATGGGTTTAGGAAAGGCAGGTCCTGCTTGACCAACCCGATCTCCTTCTACGACAAGGTGACCTGCCTAGTGGATGAGGGAAAGGCTGTGGATGTTGTCTACCTAGACTTCAGTAAAGCCTTTGACACGGTTTCCCACAGCATTCTCCTGGAGAAACTGGCTGCTCATGGCTTGGACGGGTGTACTCTTCACTGGGTTAAGAACTGGCTGGATGGCCGGGCCCAAAGAGTGGTGGTGAATGGAGTTTACTCCAGTTAGCGGCCGGTCACAAGCGGTGTTCCCCAGGGCTCTGTGTTGGGGTCAGTTCTGTTCAATATCTTTATCAATGATCTGCACGAAGGGATCGAGTGCACCCTCAGTAAGGCTGCAGACGACACCAAGTTGGGCGGGAGTGTTGATCTGCTTGAGGGGAGGAAGGCTCTGCAGAGGCACCTGGACAGCCTGGATCCATGGGCCAAGGCCAATTGTATGAGGTTCAACAAGGCCAAGTGCAAGGTCCTGCCCTTGGGCCACAGCAACCCCATGCAACGCTACAGGCTTGGGGAAGAGTGGCTGGAAAGCTGCCTGGCAGAGAAGGACCTGGGGGTGTTGGTTGACAGCCGCCTGAATACGAGCCAGCAGTGTGCCCAGGTGGCCAAGAAAGCCAATGGCATCCTGGCTTGTATCAGAAGTAGTGTGGCCAGCAGGACTAGGGAAGTGATGATCCCCCTGTACTCGGCACTGGTGAGGCCGCACCTCGAATACTGTGTTCAGTTTTGGGCCCCCCACTACAAGAGAGACATTGAGGTGCTGGAGCGTGTCCAGAGAAGGGCAACGAAGCTGGTGAGGGGTCTGGAGCATAAGTCCTATGAGGAGGAGTTGAGGGAACTGGGGTTGTTTAGCCTGGAGAAAAGGAGGCTGAGGGGAGAACTCATTGCTCCCTACAACTGCCTGAAAGGAGGTTGTAGAGAGGTGGCGGTCGGTCTCTTCTCCCAGGTAACAAGTGATAGGACGAGAAGAAATGGCCTCAAGTTGCGCCAGGGGAGGTTTAGACTGGATATTAGGAAATTTTACTTCACGGAAAGGGTTATCAAGCATTGGAACAGGCTGCCCAGGGAAGTGGTTGAGTCGCCATCCCTGGAAGCATTTAAAAGACGTTTGGATGAGGTGCTTAGGGACATGGTGTAGTGGTGGTCTTGGTAGTGTTAGGTTTACGGTTGGACTCGATGATCTTAAAGGTCTTTTCCAAGCTATACGATTCTGTGATTCTGTGATTTTTGCTGGAATATGGGGTGGTTTGAGGTTTTTTTAATGAGCATTCATCCTAAAAGTGTTTGTGCATAAAATTTTCACCCTTTGTAGGAACTGTGAGAAGTAAACTATTGTTTGGGGTAAGGGGAATTCCTCTCCTCAGAGACGTTTGTTTAGAAGGGACATGGTTTTTGTTCCTTCCAAGAAGAAAAGCCTTCTTCAGAGACTTGTCTCTGGTCAGAATACAGTCACACCTGCTATTTTTTCTGAAGGGCAAGGTAGAGCAGTTAAGACTGATGCAAGTTCAGAGCTTATTTCTGCCTGAATACCTAGTGTAAAGGTACCTATAGAAGTTTCTTGGGAAGCCTTCTGTAGAAAGATTGCTTTCTTTTTGGTTTCTTAAATGTTTCCCTTGGAGATTCACTGTATAGTGACTCACATCTTTGCTTCTGGTTTCTCACAGCAGTGTGTCACTGTACAGTGAATGTTCAAAGGAAGCACTAGTTTCACAAATTTTTGGTTTTGTTCATACAAAGAAATTTGCACTTGGTCACTTTCAAAGGTACGAGGTAACAATGCTATGTGCAGTTTATACTGATTGACTGGTAACAAAAATTCAAGGAACTTGTATCTTACTGTATTTTATTTAACAGGTGGAAAATTTCACAGTGTGTTTCTCGGATGGTAGAGTATTATGTCATTTGATTCATCATTATCAGCCGTGTTATGTGCCTTTGGAAGCTGTGTGCCAACGTACAACTCAAACAGTAGAATGCTCGAGAACTCATACAGTGGGACTAAACTCTTCCTCCTCGTCCTCTTCAGAGTCTGATACTTCTCTAAATGTTGTGGAAGGAATGTTTGACCAAAGTGAGTGATTTGATGCACAGAAATTCATATTGAATCTATTTCTTTTAGGCACAATTTGATTTGACAAACGTTTTCTCTTTGCAAAGCTGTAACTGCCTCAGTTCTATACAAGGAGCTCTTGGACAATGAAAGGAAGAACCATCCCTGGAAGCATTTAAAAGACGTTTGGATGAGGTGCTTAGGGACATGGTGAAGTTGCACTACAGAGTTACGCAGCTGAACATATTCTTGCCGTTGTTTCTGGCCTATAACACTGGCTCTGTAATGCTTTTGGATAGTTAGCACAGCATGGTTCATAAGTCTGAATTTCTTCAGAGCCATGACTTTTCTGAAGGCAGACTGTATCTTAGTAGCAGCAACACACTGCCTTCGAATGCGCTTTCGTACCTTCCAGCCACGAAAAGCTGCTTGTAAAGAAAGCACCGCTGCTCTTGTCTCTAAGAAGTTCAGTCTTTGCCTGTTACCAGTCTTACAATTTCTGTACCGCCTCTGAATCACAATGGAGGCCTGAACCATTGCCTTGTATTTCATTCTTGCAGCATGAGCTCTAAAAGCAGCCTGAATTTTAATAGCAGCTCTATATTCAAGTTTAAGCTTTTTGCGTGCTTGATAACCCCTATAGGCTGCCTGTAAGCACACAGCTGCTTTTTTAACTTGTAAGAACTCCTGCCTCTGACACAGTTGCTTTTTGTATGCACGATAATGTTTTTGAATGACAACAGCAGCACTACAGATGCTTAAATAACGTTGCCTGTCCCTTCTCATTCTGTAGCCTGCCTGGAGAAATACTGCAGTCTCCCTCCACCTTTGTATTTGTTTCCTGACAAGATAGCCTCGAACTACAGCTTGAATTCTTATGCAAGCTCCCTTCAATTTCCTATAATCTTCTTTAAGTTCAAGAGCGTATCTGAGAGACCGATACCTTCGCTGGACATACAGCGTTGCCTCCCTTAATGCACAATAGCGCTTATGTGCTTGCCTCATCTTTACAAAAGCTTGAATCTTCACTGTTGCATCTTTCACGGATTTAAATCTCTTCCGGACAACATAAGCACGGTAACTCGACTGAATTTTTATCACAGATCTCAATATGCCAGCCTCTTTCCTAGCTTCCATTCCTCTGTAGGCAGACTGTAGGACAATAGCAGCCAGACGCATCCTCTGGAAAGAAGCAGCTGCTCTTTTAGCAGCGACATGTGCCCTATACCGAGTTTGAATTACAGAAGCAGCATTTTTAATCTCTTTGTATCTTTTCACTTGTTGGTATTTTCTCACATGTGACTGCAATGTAGTAACAGATTTTTTTAATCGTAGAAATCTTAGTTTCTCTTTTTTCATTCTCCACAGTGATTGAACAACACAAACTGCTTTTGCTTGCCTGTATAGCTTACGTGCCTTCATGCGTCTAAAAGCAGCTTGGAGAACTATCACTGCTGCACGCTTTTGCAAATAGTACTCTCTCTCAATTTTTCCTAGTTTATAAGATCTGTAATACCGCTGAATTGTCACTATTTTTGCTCTGTGTTCCTGGTAAATACGTCTAGCCAGCCGACACCTGTACCAAGCCTGAATCTTGATAACACTTTGCTTAATACGTAGGTACTGCTTCAGGTCTCTGTGCATCCTATACCAAGACTGTATGACAAGGGCAGCCCTCTTTCTTTTAGCCAGTTTTGAAGATTGCCATTTTCGGAAATAAGTCTGAAGCACTGAAGTTGCTTTAACTTTCTGTTGAATTTTGTATTTTCTCCATCTTCTGAATGCAGACTGAATAGTAAGTGCTGAAGACTTTAAGATTTCATATCTTTGCCGATCTTTTTTTGCCCACTTATAGGCACGCAGATGACTCTGAATTGTAACAGTAGCCCAAACAAGTCGTTTATATGCAGCAACAGACTTCACCATCCTTAGCCTTGCTTGTACAAAGATAACATAGTATCTTAGCTGTAAATATCTTTTCCTAGCAGAGTATCTCCTCCAATAAGCCTGCAGGAAAAAGCAGAAAATTTAGTATTTTCTTCATAGTATCTCAAGTTAAGCCTAAATTTGAGAACTACCAACCTCAGACTGTTTAAGATTTCTTTATTCCTACTTAGTCCCTAGGAAGATAAGCCCAGATATCTACATAAAAACAAAAACAAAAAAACCCACCAAACACAAAAGCCAAATGCTCGAGTCATTGCTTTTTTAAGCATTTTAAATTCTGGGAAAAAGCCAAATTTGCCCCGGCAACAAATGATTCCCTTTTAAACTATTTGATAAATCATGTAAGTCTTTAATCTCCATTCCAAAAAAAGTCTTAAGAATGTAATATTTAGCTTTGGGTAATAGTGGGGAAAGCATCTTGACAAACTGAATTCACTGCCCAACTACCAATTGGTAACTAATGTCTGGCGTTCTGAACATGCCTACCACAGGTGTCATAACACTAGGAGAGTAAATTTTTTTTTTTTTTTTTTTAAAGCTTCTTCAGTAATGTTCAGCAGCTGCAAAGAGGCAAGCCAACACAATCTGATCAGTCCTTACGTTGACTGGTTTAAGGTCCAGTGTTTTAATATTTATGGTATACCAAAATATTCACTAATTGCCAATTTAATGGCACACTGCCATTTCCCTCTGAAGAGAGAAAGCTACCAAAACATCTCAAAAGGGCGGGGGGGAAGGAAGTATTACATCTTCATGAAGACATCAGTTGCTGCAAGCAGAACAAATGACCCTAAGCAAGCCTTTTTCTTAAGCGTTTCAGAGGGTTTCCTTGCTCTGTAATCTCACTTTAGATCATATTACCTGAATGACTGTGGCAGATTCACTTCTGGCTTCCTCCAGTTTTGTCTTTTTCAGATTTAAAAAAATCATCCTGGCTAAATATCCTCTCCAGTGCTTCTGGATGAAAACTGCTGCATTCGCTTTCTTCAGGATGCATCGACGAGACAAGAAGGTTATGGCAGATTTTTGAATTACCCGAGCAGCTCTGTCTCTTTCCTACAAAGAGTGAATTTCCACTGAACAGTTAGGACTGGAATTTTCACTCAAGTTTTTGGCGTATTAAAATAACTATCTAAAGCAAATCTCATAAAAATTAGGCTTGTTGATGAAAGAACCCACATAAATACAACCTCTACCCCTTCTACACTACCGATTCTCAGAATATTTCAGTTGAACGCTGTTCCAACGTCAAATGATATGTATCTCCGTTAGACACAGTGGTGGCATTTATCAACCTTAATGGTGTCATAGTTTTAAAACCATCACAAGATCTGGTATAACTACCAGACAAGCAAGAAACACAATATCAGAACTCATGTGACTCAACTCAAAACACTGGTGAAGTTTAGCTCCTGAACAAAAATATTAAATCCATGCAGAAGTTTAATTACTCTTTTCATCTTGTAGACATCAATAGGAATTAAAAATTAACTACTGCCTTTTTGTTTTAAGGAAGCAGTGCAACTATTTTGTATTTGAAATATTGGGAAAAGGGCCTAAAGGGTCACATGCTCCAACTGGAACACAAAAGAAAGAACAGTAGCCTTTAAACAAGTGTAATTATTTCAGAGTAATCTTAAACAAAAGTGGGTTTTAGTAGATTACACAAAGAAGGATCTGTATTTTGATAATAAAAATGGTACTCGTTCCTTTAAATGCCAATATTTTTCTAATAAACCTGTATACTCCAAACAGTGAACTTATATTCTTTATTTAGTATTTCCTAAAGTAGAAACTATGAATATTGCCCAGGCAAAGAGTACCTGAGAAAGTTTCAGTTCTCTTTTCAGCCTGTAATTCCTCCAAGCAGACTGAATTAATCGAGCAGCTCGAGTTTCTTGCCGAACATCTAGAAGCCGCGAACACAGAAATGATACGTAGGTAATAACAACCTATATAAACACAGAACGCAGCAGGTTAAGGGCTGTACGGAAGGGCAGGACACGTTCACAGGAGAGCAGAACATGTTTACGTCAACTCTAAAGGCATCTTACCTTCTCATCAGGAATTGTATTTGACATGTCTGAGGGATGAATCATTGCTGGTATTCCACCTAGGTCAGAAACTGCAGCATTGATCAGCTGGAAGTTCTTCCTTTCATTGTCCAAGAGCTCCTTGTATAGAACTGAGGCAGTTACAGCTTTGCAAAGAGAAAACGTTTGTCAAATCAAATTGTGCCTAAAAGAAATAGATTCAATATGAATTTCTGTGCATCAAATCACTCACTTTGGTCAAACATTCCTTCCATAACATTTAGAGAAGTATCAGACTCTGAAGAGGACGAGGAGGAAGAGTTTAGTCCCACTGTATGAGTTCTCGAGCATTCTACTGTTTGAGTTGTACGTTGGCACACAGCTTCCAAAGGCACATAACACAGCTGATAATGATGAATCAAATGACATAATACTCTACCATCCGAGAAACACACTGTGAAATTTTCCACCTGTTAAATAAAATACAGTAAGATACAAGTTCCTTGAATTTTTGTTACCAGTCAATCAGTATAAACTGCACATAGCATTGTTACCTCGTACCTTTGAAAGTGACCAAGTGCAAATTTCTTTGTATGAACAAAACCAAAAATTTGTGAAACTAGTGCTTCCTTTGAACATTCACTGTACAGTGACACACTGCTGTGAGAAACCAGAAGCAAAGATGTGAGTCACTATACAGTGAATCTCCAAGGGAAACATTTAAGAAACCAAAAAGAAAGCAATCTTTCTACAGAAGGCTTCCCAAGAAACTTCTATAGGTACCTTTACACTAGGTATTCAGGCAGAAATAAGCTCTGAACTTGCATCAGTCTTAACTGCTCTACCTTGCCCTTCAGAAAAAATAGCAGGTGTGACTGTATTCTGACCAGAGACAAGTCTCTGAAGAAGGCTTTTCTTCTTGGAAGGAACAAAAACCATGTCCCTTCTAAACAAACGTCTCTGAGGAGAGGAATTCCCCTTACCCCAAACAATAGTTTACTTCTCACAGTTCCTACAAAGGGTGAAAATTTTATGCACAAACACTTTTAGGATGAATGCTCATTAAAAAAACCTCAAACCACCCCATATTCCAGCAAAAATCACAGAATCACAGAATCGTATAGCTTGGAAAAGACCTTTAAGATCATCGAGTCCAACCGTAAACCTAACACTACCAAGACCACCACTACACCATGTCCCTAAGCACCTCATCCAAACGTCTTTTAAATGCTTCCAGGGATGGCGACTCAACCACTTCCCTGGGCAGCCTGTTCCAATGCTTGATAACCCTTTCCGTGAAGTAAAATTTCCTAATATCCAGTCTAAACCTCCCCTGGCGCAACTTGAGGCCATTTCTTCTCGTCCTATCACTTGTTACTTGGGAGAAGAGACCGACCGCCACCTCTCTACAACCTCCTTTCAGGCAGTTGTAGGGAGCAATGAGTTCTCCCCTCAGCCTCCTTTTCTCCAGGCTAAACAACCCCAGTTCCCTCAACTCCTCCTCATAGGACTTATGCTCCAGACCCCTCACCAGCTTCGTTGCCCTTCTCTGGACACGCTCCAGCACCTCAATGTCTCTCTTGTAGTGGGGGGCCCAAAACTGAACACAGTATTCGAGGTGCGGCCTCACCAGTGCCGAGTACAGGGGGACCATCACTTCCCTAGTCCTGCTGGCCACACTACTTCTGATACAAGCCAGGATGCCATTGGCTTTCTTGGCCACCTGGGCACACTGCTGGCTCGTATTCAGGCGGCTGTCAACCAACACCCCCAGGTCCTTCTCTGCCAGGCAGCTTTCCAGCCACTCTTCCCCAAGCCTGTAGCGTTGCATGGGGTTGCTGTGGCCCAAGGGCAGGACCTTGCACTTGGCCTTGTTGAACCTCATACAATTGGCCTTGGCCCATGGATCCAGGCTGTCCAGGTGCCTCTGCAGAGCCTTCCTCCCCTCAAGCAGATCAACACTCCCGCCCAACTTGGTGTCGTCTGCAGCCTTACTGAGGGTGCACTCGATCCCTTCGTGCAGATCATTGATAAAGATATTGAACAGAACTGACCCCAACACAGAGCCCTGGGGAACACCGCTTGTGACCGGCCGCTAACTGGAGTAAACTCCATTCACCACCACTCTTTGGGCCCGGCCATCCAGCCAGTTCTTAACCCAGTGAAGAGTACACCCGTCCAAGCCATGAGCAGCCAGTTTCTCCAGGAGAATGCTGTGGGAAACCGTGTCAAAGGCTTTACTGAAGTCTAGGTAGACAACATCCACAGCCTTTCCCTCATCCACTAGGCAGGTCACCTTGTCGTAGAAGGAGATCGGGTTGGTCAAGCAGGACCTGCCTTTCCTAAACCCATGCTGACTGGGCTTGATGTGGAATATACAGTGCAAATGTGTTTCAGTGACGTACAAGCCCAAGAGTGTTTCTGACGTCCTAAGTGTATTTTGGAAGCAGAGAAAGAATTTTTATCTTTGACATTATTTGCTTAGACTTAGCAAACCCTGGTGCTAGAATAACTTGTCAAACAACCATCAACATACCAAAGACCTCAGTGTAACCCTTTAACGGTCCTGAACTTTTGCTGTCTTTCTGCATAGGTAGGCATAGAATTGCAGAATAAGAATCGGGTTGCTCAGGACCCTGTCTGGCTGAGTTCCAGCCAGAAAATATCTCCAAGGAGATATTTTCTAAGCTTTCTGGGCAACCTGTTCCCATGTCTGTCTACCCTCATGGGGCGAATCTTTTTTCTAGTATCTAACTGGAACTTCTTTTGCCGCAGATTTGTGTCTGTTGTCTTTCATCCTATCACTGTGCATCTCCGAGAAGAGTATGGCTCCATCTTCTCGGTACTCTCCCATTAGGAAGCCAAAACCAGAAATAAGGTCTCCTCCCGGCCTTCTCTTCTTAAGAAACATTCAGAAAAGAATGGAGTTTTTTTGGTTGTGTGAGGAATGAGAAAAATAATTATTTTATGTTTCTGTTGGCGCCTTTCCTTGGGCAGCAGAGCCTTCCAATGGCGTCAGTATGGCAATAGGTCTCAGCTCTGTCATCTCACGGTGATAGCGCTGGCTTGGGAGTAGGTAGATGATACGATAACATTTCTGCACCAAGTTTGGCTTCTGCAATTTTTTTCAAGATCAACCTTTTCTTTGTTATCATAGAATCATGGGATAGTTTGGGTTGGAAGGGACCCTTAAAGATCGTCTAGTCCAACCCCCCTGCCATAGATAGGGACGTCTTCCACTAGATCAGGTTTCTCAAAGCCCCATCCAGCCTGACCTGGCATGTTTCCAGGGATGGGGCCTCCACAACTTCTCTGGGCAACCTGTTCCAGTGTCTCACCACCCTCGTTGTAAAAAATGTCTTCCTTATATCCAATCTAAATGCACCCTCTTTCAGTTTAAAACCATTGTGGTGTCACGACGGAGAGGTCTTTCCTCTTGCGTAACAACCTTGCACTTAGGCATTTTTTTGCAAACATCAGCCGAAAAGGCATTCAGATTTATTTATAGATTGTAATTTCTGTTTTCCAGTTAAGCTCTCACCTCCGTGGTACATAATTGAGGAAACTGACTTTTCTCTGGATGTAAACTCACAGATCGGGGCAATTCCTGTAACAGGCAAAGTTTTGAGTGCTGTATGTGCCGATTCAGATTGGCACGTTTTAAGCAAGGTGAACCTGTGTCCCAGTGA
This sequence comes from Mycteria americana, assembly GCF_035582795.1. Classification (NCBI taxonomy): domain Eukaryota; kingdom Metazoa; phylum Chordata; class Aves; order Ciconiiformes; family Ciconiidae; genus Mycteria; species Mycteria americana. The sequence goes on from NC_134371.1 coordinate 44,102,894, forward strand.
AGTTTCAACACCTTAAATTGACTTTTAAATGTTTCATGCAGTGGAGCTGGTGGGCCTGTTGCCCAGACCTGTTGCCTTTGAGGAGCTCTGGATAAAGCATAAGAATATTTGGTAAATGGGAAAAGACCCTTCTCTTGAAAGAGCCGAACTGGGGAACATGGAGGGAGATTAAAAGTCAGTCTCTGGAACATTTGTTGGAAGTAGAATTCAGAGCAATTTCCTATGTTTTAACAAGTGGTGATTTACTTTCTGAAGTCCTGAGGTGAAAGGACATGAAGTAGAAGTCCTTCTACTTTGGTGTGGAGATCAGATCTTTTAAAGAGTGCCTGTATTTTCTCAGGTGAATATAAGGAAACATGATCCTGAATAGGAAGAACACTTTCTTTTGTCTTTCAGAAAGAAAGAAAAAGAAAGAAAGAGGAGAGAGAGAAAGAGGAGAGAAAGAAAGTCTGCATGGTGTGTAATAAAAATTATGCAACCATTTTGGAGCTGACTTACTGGAAACGGCTGCCTGATCAGCAATTGCTATTTAGAAAAGGCAACTCAGTGTCTTCCAGTGACTGAGTTACAAATGAGGCCAAATGTTAATGACCTATACAGATCTATAAAGGTTAATGACCTGTAAAAAGGGGCAGGAATGGTGGCAGATAAGGTGGAAATTAATTTTCTTTTAGTTCACCTTTTTAGTTCACATTACTAGGAGACTCCCTGGTCTGGTACGGTCCTCTGATTATTGCCCGCTGTTGGTTACGCAGGTGGGCTACGATGAGGTTGCGGAGAGAAATCCAAAAGCGATCAAAAGGGGCTTCAGGCCACTGGGGCGATTGGTTGAGGGATCAGGAGCACAGGTAGTGCTTTCCTCAATCCCATCAGTGGCAGGGAAGAATACCAAAAGGAACAGAGAAATTCACCTGCTCAACTTGTGGTTCAGAGGCTGGTGCCACTGGCGGAATTTTGGTGTTTTTGAGCGTGGGGATGTTTACACGGCACCGGGCCGGCTGGCGCCGGCTAGAGTTCAGCTGTCTCAAAGGGGAAAAAGGATTGTCGCCCATGAGTTGGCGGGGCTCATCGAGAGGGCTTTAAACTAGGTTTGAGGGGGAAGGGGATGTAACCAGGGTCACTAGAGAGGAGCCGAAGGGTGGCATGCCTACGTTGGGAGTGAAATCGATAGCCCAGCTCAAGTGCATCTACACCAATGCACGCAGCATGGGCAGCAAACAGGAGGAGCTGGAAGCCATTGTGCAGCAGGATAGCCATGACTTAGTCGCCATCGCAGAAACGTGGTGGGATGACTCTCACGACTGGAGTGCTGCAATGGATGGCTATAAGCTCTTCAGAAGGGATAGGCAAGGAAGGAGAGGCGGTGGGGTGGCTCTGTATGTTAGGGAGTGTTTTGATTGCGTAGAACTGGGCAATTCTGACGATAAGGTGGAGTGCTTATGGGCAAGGAGGAGGGGGAAAGCCAAGAAGGTCGATATCCTGCTGGGTGTCTGTGATAGACCACCCAACCAGGATGAAGAGGCAGATGAAGCAGTCTATAAACAGCGGGCAGGAGTCTCACAATCGCTAGCCCTTGTTCTCGTGGGGGACTTCAGCTCACCGGTCGTCTGCTGGAAACACAACACAGCAGAGAGGAAACAGCCTAGGAGGTTCCTGGAATGTGTGGAAGATATAACTTCCTGACACAGCTGGTGAGTGAGCCTGCCAGGGGAGGTGCCTCGCTTGACCTGCTGTTTACAAACAGAGAAGGGCTGGTGGGAGATGTGGTGGCTGGAGGCCGTCTTGGGCTTAGCGACCGTGATACGATAGAGTTCTCGATTTGGGGCGAAGTAAGGAGGGGGATGAGCAAAACCACTACCATGGGCTTCTGGAGGGCAGACTTTGGCCTGTTCAGGACACTGGTTGAGAGAGTCCCTTGGGAGACAGTCCTGAAGGGCAAAGGGGTCCAGGAAGGCTGGGCATTCTTTAAGAAGGAAGTCTTAAAGGCGCAGGAGCAGGCTGTCCACATGTGCCGTAAGGCGAACCGGTGGGGAAGATGACCGGCCTGGCTGAACAGGGAGCTTTTGCTGGGGCTCAGGAAAAAAAGGAGAGTTTGCCACTTTTGGAAGAAGAGTACAGGGATCTCGTCAAGTCAAGCAGGGAGAAAATTAGAAAGGCAAAAGCCCAGCTAGAACTCAATCTGGCCACTGTTGTAAGAGATAATAAAAAATGTTTTTACAAATACATTAACAACAAAAAGAGAGCCAAAGAGAATCTCCCTCCTCTATTGGATGTGGGGGGGAACATTGCCACCAAGGATGAGGAAAAGGCTGAGGTACTTAATGCCTTCTTTGCCTCAGTCTGTAATAGTCAGACCAGTTATCCCCAGGGAATTCAGCCCCCTGAGCAGGAAGACAGGGACGGCGAGCAGAATAAACCCCCCATAATCCAGGAGGAAGCAGTTAACGACCCGCTACGCCACGCGGACACTCACAAGTCTATGGAGCCGGATGGGATCCGCCCGAGAGTACTGAGGAAGCTGGTGGAGGAGCTTGCCAAGCCGCTCGCCATCATTTACCAGCAGTCCTGGTAAACAGGGGAGGTCCCAGACGACTGGAGGCTTGCCAATGTGAAGCCTTTTTGCAACAATTGCATCATTTATCTGTACAGATTGACTGCTGCGTTGCAAGCAAATGAGGGGAGGGAGATGGCAACGACAGCCTCGGGAATCACGGGAGTAAAAAACAAGTACACGCGATTTGGAGCACAGAAAATAACAACTCTGTTGCAGAGGACGTCTTGAACTTCTGAAGCGTGGAAATGACACCGCTGAGCCACACCGTAGTGTTTCTGCTGTGGATGGGCTGTGCTACATGTAAAGGTGAGTTGTTAAATGGAAATCTATGCTTTTAACTGACGTAGCTGGTGACAGTCAAGAAAAAGGAACTGGGAAAAAAAATGAGACTATACCATTTACTTGTTATAGAATTCCCTTCAGAAGTTTGGAATGAGAGTTATGAATTGGAACTATACATTTGAAGAATATTTGCTTTGTATTTTCTTGTATGAGCTTGCTTCTTTGCCTTGTGCCTGAACTTAATGACTCCTATAAAGGACCTAACTTATTACAAGCCATACCTCACTTAAAATACATTAATCCCTATAAATTCCTTTGTATTTCAATTTAGCTACTATTATTCTGAATGCATGCTATTAAAAATGCAGAACAGTGATTTGATTTTAAAACATCATACAACTCTCTAAAAATACAGGTACTTTGTTATTTCAATAAGCTGTGTGATGCAAAAAACATGCTGCCTGAAGGAGGTCTTCCCTGAATATCTACCTTTCTTAAAATAACCGCTTTTAAACTCCCTCATTGATCCATTAAATCTACTCATCATATCAAGATTCTTCTCCCCCCTCTGCCTTTAAAAGTGCTTTCTTGTATATACCTTATAATTTCAAAAAATGATCCAACTTCTTGCATTTTAAAATGGTGGAACTAATTTTAGGAATCTGGGACAAATGGATTTATTTGTAGAATTACAGAAAATTGAGAATTGTGACTGCATGTGTAAAACTTTATTCCAGCATAATCCTGGAAAACAGAAACTGTGCTCTGAGACATTCACAAGCTTATTCATATTTTCAGTTAAATTGTGTTTAGTTTAGTAACTTTTTTCAATGCAAAGATGGTGAAAATAGTAAAGGCAATGACAATTCCTTAGAGCAAGGAGACAGTGCTGTTTATTAGCACAGCATATTCCCAGATGGAGGCATGTAGGTCATTGGAATATTATTGAACTCCTGTGTAGTGCCATTATTTGCAGCTGTCAGTACTGTCCTGTATCTATCAATTAACAAGAACTCGTGCACGGTTTCTGCTGAAATAGCATGCAAACACCCACCCATCATTGATTTTGAAGAAATTGCGAGTAGGTGTAAAACAGGGTAAGACGAAAATGGCAGTGCGCAGTCATATAACAAGAATCGGCGCAGCTTCTGCAGGAGCAGCCTGTGAAGACCCACCTCTCATTGACTTTGGAGAAATTGTTAGTGGGCATAAATCAGCATATAAGGAAAGTGACAGAGTGCAGTACCTGTGCAACCCTGGATACACCTTATCAGGATCAGAACGGTTAACGTGCCATGAAAAGATCTGGGTACCTGGACCACCACAATGTTTGGGTAAGCGTAACTTTTATTGCTGGTTGACTTTGTACTGGTGGACAATTCTAATCATTCTTAAAGTCGGGGTTTCAGAATTAGGTTTACATTTGTTGCTCGATTACCAAGTCTGTAGCGGACCAAGATTAATCCCTGGATTCAATACTTCTTAACTTGTGGCTTTAGTGTCCCCAGATCATTTACACTCAGTTGTGTCTTTCATTGTGAGAATTTTGGAGCTGTCTGGAAGGTTACAAGCAGATAAACATTTTGTCTGTACTTCCAAGAACTTGTGCAACAAGGTAGAGGTGCTGACCGTGGTGTCAGCCTCTTTCCCCCAGTGATGACGTTTGCTAAGACATCCTTTCATGTAGCTTCCTAACTGTCCCCCATATGTGGGAGGAGCGCTGTTGTGCTAAGCTGCTTTGCTGTCTTCAATTTCCTCCTCAGAGCTCTTTGTTAGGAGTCCTATAAAATTCATTTTTAACCCTAGGTAACGGAAACACAACCGGAATAAAATTAGACTTACTCCCACGGATTTCATGAATTATTTTTTTCAAGGAGTACCATCTCCTGCAATCAGTACCTCTTGAGATCATCACTGCTGTTTGCAAAGTCAGTAAAGTTGTCTCTTATACATGGGAATAAGAATATGCTTGGAAGTTGTGCCGTATCGTTGATCAACTACCTAAAACTAAGCACCCTGAATTAATTGTGATAGAGCTCAAGTGTTTAAGTCGTCTGTGCTTCACTTTTAAAAATCACTGCTGAGTGAGAACCAAGCTGGTTGTGCACTGTCTTTGCTGTGGAGGTGCTTCACATGCTAGAAGCCACCAAAGATTCAGGCTCCACCATTTTTTATTTTTCTTGTCTTCCCTAGCACCATGTACCATTACAAAACAGCAGCTGGAAGCCCAAAACCTACTTCTCTCCAATGGACAAAGACGCACATTTTTGATTCAAAGTGGTCAGCGGCAGGAATTTATGTGCACGACGGGATTTAAACTCACAGCCTCTCCTATCAAGCAGTGTTTTAACGGGCATATCGAGCTTCCTTCATGTGTCACTGGTAAATATGCACCATACTTGAATAATTTTGATCTGGCAAATACATCTTGTGTGTAATTTTGCAGTTGTTCATGTACATGAACTGCATCTGCCTGTACTATCAGAGACTGACTAGCCAATGGGCAATTGGTTTTCCCACCACAGATAGCCTTGCTGATGGTAAGGGTGTGTGTAAATCTAGTGCAGAAGGGAAGTCACCAAAATTAAAGGTGCATGATGTGGGAGAGTCTCTCCCTTCCTTTTCACTTAAACCAAAAGAAAAATTTGCATTTCAGATGCACCGTTCATGTGATCAATTGTAGCTACCTGTATTTGAGCAGAAAAATAAGTCCTGCAGTTACCAGTTATCACCACTTCTTGCGGAAGTACTCTTTCGTGCTTGCCTAGGATAAAGATGTCTGAGCTGGTAAGTTGAATACAGGTGCCACCGGCGTTCAGAACATGGACTCAGACATAATTTCTTCATAAAAGATGTTTTACCCTGGCTTTTTCCCTTGACTTATACAACTCAACGGGAGATGTATCTGCCTGGTGCCAGAGTGCAGTATGAATATGAAAGCAATTTTCAAATTATGGGTGTAAATTATGTTTGTAAATTTGCTCACCAGGAATAAATATTTGGATTTTTTCATTCTTATTCTTTCCCGATTTTTCTCCTTGTCCTTTTGTGGCACCTTCCAGTAATAGGAGTATAAACGATATGGTATAACTCAGGCCATCTATTCTAAGACATGCTGAGGAATCTGTAATCCAATTGTTAAAATATTACTGATGCAGGTGATATCTTGTAAGCAGAAGTTCATTAAGAGCTAGAATAAAGTGTTTTCAGAAACAGAGATAGATGAGCACAGGCCAAATGAGGTGCCAGCTGGTGACTGGTGTGCACAACATGCCAACCATGTCTGTATTTTTAAGCGGCAAAATTCTGATGCCCCGTGGTGTCTCTTCTTTTGCACTGGCCGTGAGTCTCCATTTCTGCTGATAAGTGGCAGACGTAGAGAAGAAGAACCAAAAAAATGCCTGAGCTGTTCATAAACCAGCTTTTACTGACATGAAATTCCCAGTCCCAGTTACTGAATAGGAACTTTGACTGTAATTAGGTCTTTTATATATTGTGGAATTCGGTACAAACATATGCTTTCGACTTGATGTGTCAACTAATAAAACCTAATTTACTAATGAACTAGAAGTGCATATAAAATATAATTGAAGTCCACCCACTCTACAGTAGTATAGGAGAAGAAAGCATTGGCACAGCCCTGACTCAGGAGGGCTTCACAGAGATTTAATCCATTGTATGTACCAGGAAGTACATTATAATACTTCATTAACTTCTGTTCTCTTTTTCATCATGTCATCACAAAGCCCCTCAGGATACTGGTACAACTTTATTAATGGTGGAAAAATTTAACAGCGAAAGTTCTAGACACTCACTTTCAGTACCCCCAAACAAGATAATGTCTCCTCTATTTCTCTGCCTATGAGACTTTCCCCGTTCTTGATGCTAAGCTGTAACTGTATCTCCTTAGTATGAACGGGAAAATGGCTTTTGTTTGGTTCAAAGGAAAAGAGAGAAACCACACGCAGGAGGAAAAGGAGAGAGAAGTTTTGGTTTGTGTATCTTAGATATTTCTTCATCTTCCTTTCAAGCCATTTAATTTATGTTTGGATGATTATATTTTTTTTCTTTTCAGTTTTAGACAGCATGTGTCATTGGACTATTAATTGTCTTGCATTATTGTTTATCTGTGTTTTCTCTATTTTATAGAAAGACCATGCTTGCCACCACAACCCATAGAATGTGCTGATGTTCCCAGGCTGGAAAATCAACACTTAAAAATTAAAAAAGAAGGGAAAACAATTTATCTGGCTGGCGCTAAATTAAAGTATGTTTCTCGTTCTGGATACATGTTAGACGGACCATTGGAGATAACTTGTTCTATGGGAAACTGGACTTCAGCTCCTACATGCTTGGGTAATATAAAAAAATACTATTCTTGAAGTGCATTTAGCAATGAAATGGAAAGAATTTGAAACAGGAGATTGACTAGTAAGAGCGAGTAACTCCATATTTTGCTGTGGAATCCTACCATCCCTCGTGGATGTCTTCAGAGCAATCCTGACTGGATGCAAGACTGACTTTTTGAATGCAGTTTAGTTTTTCAAATATTCCTTTGTATTCTTGCAATCTTTGTTCAGCTCATAGCTCTGCCAGGTGCGTCCTGGGTGCATCCTCATAATCCAAGGATCTGTTTTCTACAGAGTCCACTAGTGACTAGGAGTTGCTTTGGTGCTTCAGTGATAGAAACTACTTTGGTGTAGTAAGGGACGGAAGCCTTTATTAAAATTTTCTGGCATGGTTAGAAACAGGATCGAAATATTTCAGTGACTGCAGCCCACGTCTGTTTAGGGGAATGACTTATTTAACCTTCCGTATGCTACCTTTTACATAAAATCCACTGTCAGCGGATGGCTATGCTGATATTAGAAAAAGCTCTCTAAAGCATCTGTTCGGTGGAAACAGTACACTCTTTCTATTGTGTATCGCATTAGCACAAGCATCAACTTTCTGTATCTTTTCAGAAATGCCATGTGGAAGCATTCCAAAAGTTCCCAATGCCCAAATTGAAGGCAGAAACAAGGAAATGTATGAGCCTGGTGAAACAATTCGCTACCAGTGTGATGCAGGGTTCCTGACTGTTGGTCCCCCCGAAATTATTTGCAGAGAAGGAAACTGGACAGCACCGCCCTTCTGTGAAGGTATAGGTTCTACTTCTAAGCAGCCTGTGACCCTTCTTAGTCTTTCATGTTGTGAATTAAAATAATGCCAACTCAGGCACGCAGGTGAGTCAGGCCAACAGAGCCAAGAGGTGACTTGCTTTGAATGGGCTGCTACAACACCTACTTTTCTGGCTCTTGAGAAACAACAAGCAGGGCAGATCAGCAGAGAAATCGTTTCCCCTCTGGGCTGAAGCTAGCAGCTGAAACTTAGCTCCCTGCCGAGATCAAGCAGGCAGAGGGTTATGGAGGAATGGATGCTGGCTGCAAAGAAGGAGATAACTGGTGTGTGTATCTTATGTATCTTATTTTCACATCACTAAGAATGTCAGTTTCTGAAAGTTGCCTTCAAATAGTAAAGAAATCACTTCACTCTCTAGCCCTTTGGCACACAACGCTGTACAGCACCAACCTGCACCTTCGGCTGATCTCTGCAACTCCTTTTCCCTTTTTAGTCACTCTAGGCAAAAATAATAGTTTCTGGTGAAGCGTTGCAGAATAAAGACCATAATGTCTTCCTTTGCTACCTGTAGAAAACGATCTGCGTTACGCAAACCATTTTTGCGCATCAGGAACAACGGTGCTCCGAAATGCAGTGTTCCGTGATTGTCATATTGCTGCACTACTGTTCTTAAATGCACCTCTCTTCTCAGATGTCAGCTGTGGAGCCGCACCTGAAATTCCCAACGCTTATATTACAAGCGCTCATCAGGAGAGGTATCTGCCCGGTGCCAGAGTGCAATATGAATGTGACAGCAATTTTCAAATGATGGGTGGAAATTATGTCACTTGTACAAACAGAAAATGGTCACAAGCACCAACTTGCAGAGGTAGGAATCTGTGCTTTCATCTTGCCTGTTAGCAGAGAGGGGACTGTTTGTTTACCTAAATACTCTGAAGACTTTACCTTTTTTACTTCTGTTTTCTTTGCGCACCCCAACTTTGTACTTGCTATTACTTCCTTGCACAGCACTTTAATTTAGCTTGATGCTTCAAGAAATACTGGGAGTATTTTCATCAACGGCAAAAACGTCCTGAAGAAGCAGGGCCTAAAATGTGCTGCTCTGTCATTCTCTTGTACGATACCGGTATTTCCCCAGAGTCCGCCATTCCAGTGACCTTCAGTAGAAAGACATGTAAGGGCTCCTCTGTTCTCTTTGAACCTGTCGGGGAGCATCTGAATGGAAGAAGCAGTAGGGGAGAGAAAGAGCTGTTCTCCAGGGCTCCACTCTGACCAACGCAGATCTCAGCAGAGACTCGGATCTAAACCGTGTAAGATCTGCTAGGGCTGTGGAAGTGGGAAGAGCGTTCCTGGGACAAGGAACTGTCAGGAGCTGTGCTCTGTCCCCTGCCCAAATCTGTGGCTGCAGGGTGAGCAAGTGCTACTTGGCTTTCACACACCTCCATGGAGCTGACTGCACTTACCCCTCCCTGAGCAGTGCAGGCTGACAAGCTCCTCCAGCGCTGCCAGTCCTCCAGAGCTCTGCGGTTCAGCAGAGTGCCGCCTTGGCTGCTACCCCTGTGATCTCCAGGAATGCCAGCGCTGCCCGGGGAGGGACGTGGGCACGCAGGAAGGCTGGTGTGGCTTCTCGTGCCGTAAGGTGTAGCTACAGAAACACTGGCTTTTTCTAGAAGCTCTCATTGACCCTGCTGTCTCCCGAGAGTCCCAGGAAGAGTGTTCTGCTGCCGCTCTCACACCTCCTTGCTTTCTCCATGGTGAGCTCTTGGAGCCGTGACCCACCTGAGGCAGAAAATCTGGACAGAAATTGTAGCAAGATTGATTCCTTTAACTGTGGGTTGTATCGGGCAACACCTCAACGACTGCAAACGTGACTGCAGCAGTGTCTCTTTTCAGATGAGACGTGTGGACCTCCTCCAGAAGTTGCTGGTGGTAAAGTTCAAGGTGTTAAAAAGTCAAGGTATTTGCCTGGGGAAAGTGCTCGCTATCAGTGCTGGCAAGGTTTTGAGATGACGGGGGCCTCCACCGTAGCGTGTCAGAATGGCACCTGGACAGAGCTGCCAAAGTGCAAAGCTAATTTCCCTCTCTCTTCATACAGTTGCTTGTCAGTGAGACTGTCATGAAGCTGACTCAGTGGCATTTACTTCTCCGGATTTCGGTCTCATTACTGTGCACAAACGCAACGAATCTGGCACACTCGGGAAGAAGCCATCTTCCCAGCGATGTATTGAGATGAGTTTACCAGCTGAGTGACCCAGGTGGCTTCGCTCGAGAGGGCCCCATCTGGAAAACCACCCTGAGAGCTGTTGAGGCTGAGAGCCTCAGGGTGGAAAACCACCCTGAGGCTGAGAGCAGTTGCTGGCCAGGTCTAGTTTTGAGATGCACCCCTTGGACTTCTTAGAATCTACTGTCTATGCCTGCCTGCTGAGAAGAGAGTGAGAAATTTTGCCGTCTGTGTTGGAGAACAGAGCCCACAGCTTCCCTGCTGGTTCCATCCAGATAATGCAGAGGATGCATTGCTATATTGAATGCCATGGAGTCAAAGCAACTGTTAAATCAACTGAGGGTAGAATCTGATGTGTGAGCCAATACCTAGGTACTGCGTTGGTGCCTCCTAGGATTTCATGAGCGCACTGAGTAATCTCATTGGTTTTCATTAGACATACAGAAAGTTTGAGCACGTGAACCAATGCAGCAGCATTTGGCTCAAACACCACGCAGGTGGGAGCTGAAAGGGCTGCAGAAACAGCAGATGAATTCGGACCAGGCTGCATATTGTGGCTCCTGAACACGATGTCAAGTGCAAAGAGTGTCACTGCTGGTACCAAGGGATCTGGGTCTTCTCTGAAGGTTTCCCAGTGCAAGTTCTGTTGGAAGGCCAGACTTGGCAGCATTGTGGTGCTTGAATAGGTGTAAAAATCCGTGAGGCAGCAGTGCTCCAGGATTGGCAGGCGTGAACTCCCCAGTGGCCGTAAGTGGCCCACAGAGCCCAAGGGCTATCCCATTAGTGATTGCAGTGGTGCAGGTCAGTGACAGTCGTTACCGTCTGCAGTCGGATCCGCTTTTCTCACTGCTCAGGCAGTACAGGGAGGAGGTGGGTGTCAGGCTCTTCTGCAGAAAGAGCGGTGCCAAACGCTGCACCGTCACGCAGGATGAGAGGAAGTCCTGCAGACAGCTGCAAGCACTTCAGGCATGGCCAGACGGGGTGAACTGGTAGTTGTGAGTCCCAGCACTGGAGAAACGAGAAACTCTTGCTCTTTTTCACCTGCCAGGTATTTGGTTTTCTCTCTGCTTTCCTCCGGGTCTCTCACAGTGCCAGTGTTCTGCCCGGTAGTATTTGTGGCCAGGCCTCCGTTGCAATTAAACTCTCGTGGCTTTCTCTCTGATTGGGAATTTTCTTCCAGGGAAAGGTGGGAAATGTGGCCCGCCTCCAGTTATTGAAAATGGAGACCTTCTTTCCTTCCCCATGCAAGAATATCCACAAGGTACAACTCTGGAATACAAATGCCCAAGTCTCTATGTCCTGGAAGGATCTCAGTACATCACCTGTACTGATGGGCAGTGGACAAGCCCCCCAGTTTGCCTCGGTAGGTTGAAGCATGTGCTGTGTGATTGCTCCTGTTGTCTTTTTCTCAGATCCTGAGGGCATCACTTGTGCAGCAGCACTTGTGCTGGGGCTGCGATGCCGGCAGGGCAGAACAACAACGAGACCTTCTTTTGTCCACAAGGAGTTTCTTCTTGAAGTTAGCTTATGCAGATTTTCCTGACACAAGTAACAGAGGGTCAGAGCAAATAGCTGGAAGTGTTTTGTGATGCAAAGACTTTCTGTAGGCTCTAGGGGGAAAACAAAAGTTACCTGTGGTGCGTCTGTATGAAGTGATGACACTCTTCTCTTTCCTTTTCAAGTGGCCTGTGCAGCATCTGAAGAAGACATGGGCAGAAACAATGTTGAGCTGAAATGGGTCCCAGAAAGAAAGCTGTATGTCAGATCGGGTGACGTTATTGAATTTCAGTGTAAAAGAGGGTATTTGGAGGACCCAGCCTCTTCCCCATTCAGAGCACAGTGTGTGGAGGGGACGATAGAATATCCACGGTGCAAGCCAGGAAGTAAGTCATCTCCACTCCTGCCACAGCTTAGCCGCTGTGTTGTTGCATGTTTAGGGCTGAAGCTGAGGGGAAAGCCTTTAGTTTTGCTGGGGAAGTGCCTGGGGAGGTAGTAGCAGGGCACCAGGATGTGGGAGCATCCTTAGGCTGCAGGTGGTGAGGAGCAGTGCCCCCAGGAAGCCATTGACCGGTGTACCTGAGCTGGAAGACGGCTGGGGAAAGGGCTCTCGGGGGCTTTCACCTGGTACTAAGAGTTTCAGAGCATCGGGCCATCTATAACTCAGGCCATCTATTCTAAGACATGCTGAGGAATCTGTAATCCAATTGTTAAAATATTACTGATGCAGGTGATATCTTGTAAGCAGAAGTTCATTAAGAGCTAGAATAAAGTGTTTTCAGAAACGGAGATAGATGAGCACAGGACAAATGAGGTGCCAGCTGGTGACTGATATGCACAACATGCCAACCATGTCTGTATTTTTAAGCGGCAAAATTCTGATGCCCCGTGGTGTCTCTTCTTTTGCATTGGCCATGAGTCTCCATTTCTGCTGATAAGTGGCTAATAAACCAATAAAACCTGAAAAGGGTCAGGCAGGACCTGCCTTTCATGAACCGTGCTGGCTGGGCCTGATCCCCTGGTTGGCCTGCGCATGCCTGTTGAGTGCACTCAAGATGCACCGCTGCAAAATTTTCCCCGGTACTGAGGTCAGGAGAAACTTCAGGAAGAACCTACCTGCCACGGCCAAGTAGGACACCCTGGGTAAACGTGATTGAAAGCTTCTAGGAATCTCCTCCTTCTGTCTTTGACCTGTCCCTGAAAAGGGTCCGTTCTTTTGAGGAACTGAGAGAACAAAAGAAAAACACTGTAGTTTTAAAATGAACATGAGAAGAGCTATTGGTGCGGAATCTGAAAAGTTACAAATGAAAATGGTGACAGGAGTCATCTCAATTTTAAGAGTCCACAGTTCAGTGTCTATATCTGAGCTAGCTGTCTGGGCTCCCATCAGGGTGTGTATAGTAAATTTAGTCAAGACGCTCTACAAAAGAGCGTCACCTCACCGCAGAATAAATACTTACATTTGGCCTCATGAAGCAGCCTTTGGAGTCCACTGAGACTATTGACTAGATTTCTGTTGGTTGCAATGGAAATGGAGGGAACCAACATAGGTACAGGTAGTGACAAAGACACCAGAAGCAGAGTGCAATTGTTCCTGCACTCCTTAGGATCTGCCAAGGTGATTCTGCCAGTTTCAGAAAACACTCAGATGATGAAGCTGAAGCTGAACTAATTGTGTCCTGAGCTTTTTGTCATGCATGTGTTGATATTGTTGCTGTTAACTTCTATTTCAAGAGGAACCGTGTGACTACCCAGCTATAGAAAATGGCAAGTTACCTGACACACTGGAGAACCACAAAACCCGTTACTTTCCAGTGAGGCTTGGGCAATACGTTGATTACCACTGCAATAATGGTTATTCAACCCCGAGTGGCAAACCCTGGGTTCGAATGGTCTGTTCTGAAAGGGGCTGGTCTCCAGAGCCAAAATGCCTCAGTAAGTACATTTCCACTATAAGCTCAATTCTGTTATAACTAGCAAAGGTCTGTGCAGCATGAATTGTGCCGATGGAGCACAAGACAGAACAAAGAACAGTTTGTTAAAGTAGAACTGCTTTAGTTGACCCCTGAACTGCACCCAGACTGCCATTCTATCTGCAGAACTCAAACTGTCTGCTGGTGAGTGACACTCTGAAGTGAGTAAGGCTGAAACGATGCCTTTGGATTTTGGAGATTCTTTACTCCTGACACTATCCATGAGATTAAGAAACAGGAAATGTTTCTCAACTCTGGCTTCTGGGTCATGTGCATGCATCTACTTTTACCTGCACACACAGCTGCGCATACAAACAAAGAGTTTCTACTCTATGTAAATACATTCTTCCTTCCATGGCTTGGGCACTTTGTCTAGAGGTTCCTCTCTGAGATCCATTGCCTGGTCCCTTTGGAGAACGTTTGGGGCTGAGAAGGTGGCACACTCTTGCAATAAGCTGAAAGCGAGCATAGCATCAGCAAGAGATTTAGACACACTGACTTAATGATTGAACTATAGAAAACAGATTTAAAGCAGCGAGCTGAGGCCTCCTCTCCTAACACACATCTTCAGTCACAGTAAAGTTCCTACCTAGTGGTAGGGTTTGCAAGTGGATTACAAAAGGGTGATCTTTCCCTGTTGCCCTCAGTGGGGTGGTGCTCAGTACAGGAAATGAGTGGAGTCCTGCCCGGAGGAAAGGACCAGTTACTCAAGTAACACAGCTATGGCATTCCTTCAGCCATCTCCCTTCTGTCTGGGCTCTTGGGGGCACAGGATGCCGTAGAGCCAGTGTGCTTAACTGTTGCTAAAGTCTCCAGAGCTGGTCTGGGAGGCTGATACCTTTGCACTGAGATGATAAAATCTGGAGGCAAATGCTGAAAATCACTCAGGGCAGACATCAACGTTTTAGAGACGCAGCAGACCAAACCAGAGCTGGTGTACAGGACACTAGATGCACTGAAGTTAGCCAACCCTGCTTATGAACGCTAGGTAAGTGATATTGTTTAGTAGACCACTTCTTAGCAAGCACTTCATGTAGTTACTTGCACTCCTGTTCATGTGATTCATTAATCTTAGGGCAGTGAAACAAAACAAGCTTTCATTCAGGTTTGAACACGAATGTCTTTTTGGGATAGAAGGATACAGAAAGGTGCTAGGAGGCCCTTTTTGAGTAACTGTCTTCCTAAGAATTAATTTACCTCAGTTCTTCTGTACAAATTACTGTGGTTAAATGTGCTTACCTTCCTTCTTTAGAAAAATGTCATGCTGGACAGCTGAAAAATGGTTATGTCCCACGTAGCCCGAAGGATGTTTACATGGAAGGTGAAAGAGTTAAATATGTTTGCGACAGTGGCTATCATACTGAACATGAAGGTGGGGAAGTCATGTGCACAAAGGATGACTGGACACCTCCTCCAAGATGTATCCGTAAAAGTGAGTGTGCTTGTATTTTGTTGAGGTTTCTACCTAAAACCAGTCAATCCGTCATCACATCACCTACGTTAGTCCGTCACCACTGCTTCGTAACTCTAAGTCTAGGTGCTCTACAGCTGAAACACAATGCTGTGATTCTCTCAGCTGGCTCATGCAGCTCTCATGTCCCTGTATGCTGCTGAGGTCAGTCGCTATACAACCGTGCAGAATGTAACCCTGTAAAACGTCCACCCGTGGCTCATTCAGATCTAGAATGTAAGCTCTGGGATGGGAATCATAGTCCTTTTGTCTTCAGGAGTGAAATCTTGTTATAGCGTAGCTGTGCAGTAATATGATAAATAGTATAATTATAATATATTATAATTATAATATAATAGTATGATAAATTCCCCTTGCACAGCCTATCTGTAATTTCTTGTCTCCTTTCAGCCTCTCGCTGTGCCACCTGATCCCTGTTTCTCTTGCTTCCTTTCCAATTAGCATCATACTGGAAGGGGGGAGGAATAGGAAGGGTACCTCTCCTAACTCTATTTCCAGCTTTTGCTCCTGACTTGCACCAGCCTTGAAATTGCTAGAATGTCTCACAGGAACTTTAAATACTTTAGATAATGATTTCATACGGACAAAAGAAATAATTCAACCTAACTTTTCTTAGACTGTAAAAATATTGTTTTAGGAAACAATTCCACCCTGGCAGAGGCACCGTCCATAGAATGTTTTGGACCACCACCCACTGAGATTTTGACATAGCAATGAGCAAGCAAAAGAAAATTTTATTGTTCCTACTGCTAGGCAACCGTGGGCATTACTGGTATAAACACCAACACATTTGATGTGAAATTTAAACTTCTGAAGCTGTTGCATGAAAGTATCATGAACTCTGCTCCCTACATTCAAATACATCCTCTAGTGTTCCTCAAAGTCTTTTTTTTTTTTTTTGTATCTTCATTTACTTGATCTCTAATGAGCAAATGTTGCTATTTGTTGTAGTGTTACTTTCTTAAAATGAAGAAACTCCTTCACAGGATAATTTATTAGTAAAGAACTTAGCATACTACAGAAGTTGTCTTCCAGAATACAAGAGCATAACATCCAACCGAGATACAACCAACATAAAACTGATTTCCATCTGTTTAGACTGGCTTAAACAATGTATTCCAAGTGGTGTGAAATCAGTTACAACATTGGCTCTGTCTGCACTAGTGTTTCAGTGTGCAAGAAGGGGTCCTTTGGTACAAATTTGCTTTAGTCCTGTGGTATTGCACACTGAACAATTTCTCTTTGGTAGAACCGAGGTGGTACCTGCACACCGTGGTGATCTCTGGCATGCCCCCCTTGCAATATGGACAGAAGGTCCTCTTCATGCATGCACAGTGCAGTGCACACCCAACATGAATTTCATTTCTAGTGAAGACCAGATGTGGACAAATAATTTTGGAAGCTTACAGGATTGCTGCAAATCAAACCCCTGTCCATCCCTGTTTGTGCTGCACGAGTTGGTAACTGTGAACTTTGACTTTTCACTTTCCTTTTGTCCTCCAGGAAGAGAGCTCAAGGCAGAAGCAAAAATTCATGTGCTCTTAAAAATGTTCTAAATCCTACTGATTTTCATTTGTCCTCCTTCTTCTGTGTATGATAAGCATGTAGTTTAGCAGAGTTTTACTTGGAAGAAATTCTGTCTATCTCTTTCAGAAACATGCCAGAATATCAACTTTGACAATGGTTATTTGCTCAGGAGAGGGAAAACATTTCCTTTACAGGAGAAGGTCCCCTATAGTTGTCATACTGGCTTTGTAACTCCAGAAGGACAAGAAAGAGGAATGATACAGTGTCAAGAGAATGGGTGGACTCCACTTCCAAAGTGCATCAGTGAGTAGCAAAAAGGCTTCAGAGCTCCCTATCATTGTCACTGGGGCAGAGATGATGTCCTATGTACTCAGATTCTTGTCATCTAGATTGGTACAACTCAATTGGTACAACTCAGTTGTATGTACAACATACAACTCAACGGGAGATGTATCTGCCTGGTGCCAGAGTGCAGTATGAATATGAAAGCAATTTTCAAATTATGGGTGTAAATTATGTTTGTAAATTTGCTCACCAGGAATAAATATTTGGATTTTTTCATTCTTATTCTTTCCCGATTTTTCTCCTTGTCCTTTTGTGGCACCTTCCAGTAATAGGAGTATAAATGATATGGTATAACTCAGGCCATCTATTCTAAGACATGCTGAGGAATCTGTAATCCAATTGTTAAAATATTACTGATGCAGGTGATATCTTGTAAGCAGAAGTTCATTAAGAGCTAGAATAAAGTGTTTTCAGAAATGAATAGGAGATAGATGAGCACAGGACAAATGAGGTGCCAGCTGTGAGGAGCTGTGCTCTGTCCCCTGCCCAAATCTGTGGCTGCAGGGTGAGCAAGTGCTACTTGGCTTTCACACACCTCCATGGAGCTGACTGCACTTACCCCTCCCTGAGCAGTGCAGGCTGACAAGCTCCTCCAGCGCTGCCAGTCCTCCAGAGCTCTGCGGTTCAGCAGAGTGCCGCCTTGGCTGCTACCCCTGTGATCTCCAGGAATGCCAGCGCTGCCCGGGGAGGGACGTGGGCACGCAGGAAGGCTGGTGTGGCTTCTCGTGCCGTAAGGTGTAGCTACAGAAACACTGGCTTTTTCTAGAAGCTCTCATTGACCCTGCTGTCTCCCGAGAGTCCCAGGAAGAGTGTTCTGCTGCCGCTCTCACACCTCCTTGCTTTCTCCATGGTGAGCTCTTGGAGCCGTGACCCACCTGAGGCAGAAAATCTGGACAGAAATTGTAACAAGATTGATTCCTTTAACGGTGGGTTGTATCGGGCAACACCTCAACGACTGCAAACGTGACTGCAGCAGTGTCTCTTTTCAGATGAGACGTGTGGACCTCCTCCAGAAATTGCTGGTGGTAAAGTTCAAGGTGTTAAAAAGTCAAGGTATTTGCCTGGGGAAAGTGCTCGCTATCAGTGCTGGCAAGGTTTTGAGATGACGGGGGCCTCCACCGTAGCGTGTCAGAATGGCACCTGGACAGAGCTGCCAAAGTGCAAAGGTAATTTCCCTCTCTCTTCATACAGTTGCTTGTCAGTGAGACTGTCATGAAGCTGCCTCAGTGGCATTTACTTCTCCGGATTTCGGTCTCATTACTGTGCACAAACGCAACGTATCTGGCACACTCGGGAAGAAGCCATCTTCCCAGCGATGTATTGAGATGAGTTTACCAGCTGAGTGACCCAGGTGGCTTCGCTCGAGAGGGCCCCATCTGGAAAACCACCCTGAGAGCTGTTGAGGCTGAGAGCCTCAGGGTGGAAAACCACCCTGAGGCTGAGAGCAGTTGCTGGCCAGGTCTAGTTTTGAGATGCACCCCTTGGACTTCTTAGAATCTACTGTCTATGCCTGCCTGCTGAGAAGAGAGTGAGAAATTTTGCCGTCTGTGTTGGAGAACAGAGCCCACAGCTTCCCTGCTGGTTCCATCCAGATAATGCAGAGGATGCATTGCTATATTGAATGCCATGGAGTCAAAGCAACTGTTAAATCAACTGAGGGTAGAATCTGATGTGTGAGCCAATACCTAGGTACTGCGTTGGTGCCTCCTAGGATTTCATGAGCGCACTGAGTAATCTCATTGGTTTTCATTAGACATACAGAAAGTTTGAGCACGTGAACCAATGCAGCAGCATTTGGCTCAAACACCACGCAGGTGGGAGCTGAAAGGGCTGCAGAAACAGCAGATGAATTCGGACCAGGCTGCATATTGTGGCTCCTGAACACGATGTCAAGTGCAAAGAGTGTCACTGCTGGTACCAAGGGATCTGGGTCTTCTCTGAAGGTTTCCCAGTGCAAGGTCTGTTGGAAGGCCAGACTTGGCAGCAGTGTGGTGCTTGAATAGGTGTAAAAATCCGTGAGGCAGCAGTGCTCCAGGATTGGCAGGCGTGAACTCCCCAGTGGCCGTAAGTGGCCCACAGAGCCCAAGGGCTATCCCATTAGTGATTGCAGTGGTGCAGGTCAGTGACAGTCGTTACCGTCTGCAGTCGGATCCGCTTTTCTCACTGCTCAGGCAGTACAGGGAGGAGGTGGGTGTCAGGCTCTTCTGCAGAAAGAGCGGTGCCAAACGCTGCACCGTCACGCAGGATGAGAGGAAGTCCTGCAGACAGCTGCAAGCACTTCAGGCATGGCCAGACGGGGTGAACTGGTAGTTGTGAGTCCCAGCACTGGAGAAACGAGAAACTCTTGCTCTTTTTCACCTGCCAGGTATTTGGTTTTCTCTCTGCTTTCCTCCGGGTCTCTCACAGTGCCAGTGTTCTGCCCGGTAGTATTTGTGGCCAGGCCTCCGTTGCAATTAAACTCTCGTGGCTTTCTCTCTGATTGGGAATTTTCTTCCAGGGAAAGGTGGGAAATGTGGCCCGCCTCCAGTTATTGAAAATGGAGACCTTCTTTCCTTCCCCATGCAAGAATATCCACAAGGTACAACTCTGGAATACAAATGCCCAAGTCTCTATGTCCTGGAAGGATCTCAGTACATCACCTGTACTGATGGGCAGTGGACAAGCCCCCCAGTTTGCCTCGGTAGGTTGAAGCATGTGCTGTGTGATTGCTCCTGTTGTCTTTTTCTCAGATCCTGAGGGCATCACTTGTGCAGCAGCACTTGTGCTGGGGCTGCGATGCCGGCAGGGCAGAACAACAACGAGACCTTCTTTTGTCCACAAGGAGTTTCTTCTTGAAGTTAGCTTATGCAGATTTTCCTGACACAAGTAACAGAGGGTCAGAGCAAATAGCTGGAAGTGTTTTGTGATGCAAAGACTTTCTGTAGGCTCTAGGGGGAAAACAAAAGTTACCTGTGGTGCGTCTGTATGAAGTGATGACACTCTTCTCTTTCCTTTTCAAGTGGCCTGTGCAGCATCTGAAGAAGACATGGGCAGAAACAATGTTGAGCTGAAATGGGTCACAGGAAGAAAGCTGTATGTCAGATCGGGTGACGTTATTGAATTTCAGTGTAAAAGAGGGTATTTGGAGGACCCAGCCTCTTCCCCATTCAGAGCACAGTGTACAGAAGGGACGATAGAATATCCACGGTGCAAGCCAGGAAGTAAGTCATCTCCACTCCTGCCACAGCTTAGCCGCTGGGTTGTTGCATGTTTAGGGCTGAAGCTGAGGGGAAAGCCTTTAGTTTTGCTGGGGAAGTGCCTGGGGAGGTAGTAGCAGGGCACCAGGATGTGGGAGCATCCTTAGGCTGCAGGTGGTGAGGAGCAGTGCCCCCAGGAAGCCATTGACCGGTGTACCTGAGCTGGAAGACGGCTGGGGAAAGGGCTCTCGGGGGCTTTCACCTGGTAGTAAGAGTTTCAGAGCATCGGGCCATCTATAACTCAGGCCATCTATTCTAAGACATGCTGAGGAATCTGTAATCCAATTGTTAAAATATTACTGATGCAGGTGATATCTTGTAAGCAGAAGTTCATTAAGAGCTAGAATAAAGTGTTTTCAGAAACGGAGATAGATGAGCACAGGACAAATGAGGTGCCAGCTGGTGACTGATATGCACAACATGCCAACCATGTCTGTATTTTTAAGCGGCAAAATTCTGATGCCCCGTGGTGTCTCTTCTTTTGCATTGGCCATGAGTCTCCATTTCTGCTGATAAGTGGCTAATAAACCAATAAAACCTGAAAAGGGTCAGGCAGGACCTGCCTTTCATGAACCGTGCTGGCTGGGCCTGATCCCCTGGTTGGCCTGCGCATGCCTGTTGAGTGCACTCAAGATGCACCGCTGCAAAATTTTCCCCGGTACTGAGGTCAGGAGAAACTTCAGGAAGAACCTACCTGCCACGGCCAAGTAGGACACCCTGGGTAAACGTGATTGAAAGCTTCTAGGAATCTCCTCCTTCTGTCTTTGACCTGTCCCTGAAAAGGGTCCGTTCTTTTGAGGAACTGAGAGAACAAAAGAAAAACACTGTAGTTTTAAAATGAACATGAGAAGAGCTATTGGTGCGGAATCTGAAAAGTTACAAATGAAAATGGTGACAGGAGTCATCTCAATTTTAAGAGTCCACAGTTCAGTGTCTATATCTGAGCTAGCTGTCTGGGCTCCCATCAGGGTGTGTATAGTAAATTTAGTCAAGACGCTCTACAAAAGAGCGTCACCTCACCGCAGAATAAATACTTACATTTGGCCTCATGAAGCAGCCTTTGGAGTCCACTGAGACTATTGACTAGATTTCTGTTGGTTGCAATGGAAATGGAGGGAACCAACATAGGTACAGGTAGTGACAAAGACACCAGAAGCAGAGTGCAATTGTTCCTGCACTCCTTAGGATCTGCCAAGGTGATTCTGCCAGTTTCAGAAAACACTCAGATGATGAAGCTGAAGCTGAACTAATTGTGTCCTGAGCTTTTTGTCATGCATGTGTTGATATTGTTGCTGTTAACTTCTATTTCAAGAGGAACCGTGTGACTACCCAGCTATAGAAAATGGCAAGTTACCTGACACACTGGAGAACCACAAAACCCGTTACTTTCCAGTGAGGCTTGGGCAATACGTTGATTACCACTGCAATAATGGTTATTCAACCCCGAGTGGCAAACCCTGGGTTCGAATGGTCTGTTCTGAAAGGGGCTGGTCTCCAGAGCCAAAATGCCTCAGTAAGTACATTTCCACTATAAGCTCAATTCTGTTATAACTAGCAAAGGTCTGTGCAGCATGAATTGTGCCGATGGAGCACAAGACAGAACAAAGAACAGTTTGTTAAAGTAGAACTGCTTTAGTTGACCCCTGAACTGCACCCAGACTGCCATTCTATCTGCAGAACTCAAACTGTCTGCTGGTGAGTGACACTCTGAAGTGAGTAAGGCTGAAACGATGCCTTTGGATTTTGGAGATTCTTTACTCCTGACACTATCCATGAGATTAAGAAACAGGAAATGTTTCTCAACTCTGGCTTCTGGGTCATGTGCATGCATCTACTTTTACCTGCACACACAGCTGCGCATACAAACAAAGAGTTTCTACTCTATGTAAATACATTCTTCCTTCCATGGCTTGGGCACTTTGTCTAGAGGTTCCTCTCTGAGATCCATTGCCTGGTCCCTTTGGAGAACGTTTGGGGCTGAGAAGGTGGCACACTCTTGCAATAAGCTGAAAGCGAGCATAGCATCAGCAAGAGATTTAGACACACTGACTTAATGATTGAACTATAGAAAACAGATTTAAAGCAGCGAGCTGAGGCCTCCTCTCCTAACACACATCTTCAGTCACAGTAAAGTTCCTACCTAGTGGTAGGGTTTGCAAGTGGATTACAAAAGGGTGATCTTTCCCTGTTGCCCTCAGTGGGGTGGTGCTCAGTACAGGAAATGAGTGGAGTCCTGCCCGGAGGAAAGGACCAGTTACTCAAGTAACACAGCTATGGCATTCCTTCAGCCATCTCCCTTCTGTCTGGGCTCTTGGGGGCACAGGATGCCGTAGAGCCAGTGTGCTTAACTGTTGCTAAAGTCTCCAGAGCTGGTCTGGGAGGCTGATACCTTTGCACTGAGATGATAAAATCTGGAGGCAAATGCTGAAAATCACTCAGGGCAGACATCAACGTTTTAGAGACGCAGCAGACCAAACCAGAGCTGGTGTACAGGACACTAGATGCACTGAAGTTAGCCAACCCTGCTTATGAACGCTAGGTAAGTGATATTGTTTAGTAGACCACTTCTTAGCAAGCACTTCATGTAGTTACTTGCACTCCTGTTCATGTGATTCATTAATCTTAGGGCAGTGAAACAAAACAAGCTTTCATTCAGGTTTGAACACGAATGTCTTTTTGGGATAGAAGGATACAGAAAGGTGCTAGGAGGCCCTTTTTGAGTAACTGTCTTCCTAAGAATTAATTTACCTCAGTTCTTCTGTACAAATTACTGTGGTTAAATGTGCTTACCTTCCTTCTTTAGAAAAATGTCATGCTGGACAGCTGAAAAATGGTTATGTCCCACGTAGCCCGAAGGATGTTTACATGGAAGGTGAAAGAGTTAAATATGTTTGCGACAGTGGCTATCATACTGAACATGAAGGTGGGGAAGTCATGTGCACAAAGGATGACTGGACACCTCCTCCAAGATGTATCCGTAAAAGTGAGTGTGCTTGTATTTTGTTGAGGTTTCTACCTAAAACCAGTCAATCCGTCATCACATCACCTACGTTAGTCCGTCACCACTGCTTCGTAACTCTAAGTCTAGGTGCTCTACAGCTGAAACACAATGCTGTGATTCTCTCAGCTGGCTCATGCAGCTCTCATGTCCCTGTATGCTGCTGAGGTCAGTCGCTATACAACCGTGCAGAATGTAACCCTGTAAAACGTCCACCCGTGGCTCATTCAGATCTAGAATGTAAGCTCTGGGATGGGAATCATAGTCCTTTTGTCTTCAGGAGTGAAATCTTGTTATAGCGTAGCTGTGCAGTAATATGATAAATAGTATAATTATAATATATTATAATTATAATATAATAGTATGATAAATTCCCCTTGCACAGCCTATCTGTAATTTCTTGTCTCCTTTCAGCCTCTCGCTGTGCCACCTGATCCCTGTTTCTCTTGCTTCCTTTCCAATTAGCATCATACTGGAAGGGGGGAGGAATAGGAAGGGTACCTCTCCTAACTCTATTTCCAGCTTTTGCTCCTGACTTGCACCAGCCTTGAAATTGCTAGAATGTCTCACAGGAACTTTAAATACTTTAGATAATGATTTCATACGGACAAAAGAAATAATTCAACCTAACTTTTCTTAGACTGTAAAAATATTGTTTTAGGAAACAATTCCACCCTGGCAGAGGCACCGTCCATAGAATGTTTTGGACCACCACCCACTGAGATTTTGACATAGCAATGAGCAAGCAAAAGAAAATTTTATTGTTCCTACTGCTAGGCAACCGTGGGCATTACTGGTATAAACACCAACACATTTGATGTGAAATTTAAACTTCTGAAGCTGTTGCATGAAAGTATCATGAACTCTGCTCCCTACATTCAAATACATCCTCTAGTGTTCCTCAAAGTCTTTTTTTTTTTTTTTGTATCTTCATTTACTTGATCTCTAATGAGCAAATGTTGCTATTTGTTGTAGTGTTACTTTCTTAAAATGAAGAAACTCCTTCACAGGATAATTTATTAGTAAAGAACTTAGCATACTACAGAAGTTGTCTTCCAGAATACAAGAGCATAACATCCAACCGAGATACAACCAACATAAAACTGATTTCCATCTGTTTAGACTGGCTTAAACAATGTATTCCAAGTGGTGTGAAATCAGTTACAACATTGGCTCTGTCTGCACTAGTGTTTCAGTGTGCAAGAAGGGGTCCTTTGGTACAAATTTGCTTTAGTCCTGTGGTATTGCACACTGAACAATTTCTCTTTGGTAGAACCGAGGTGGTACCTGCACACCGTGGTGATCTCTGGCATGCCCCCCTTGCAATATGGACAGAAGGTCCTCTTCATGCATGCACAGTGCAGTGCACACCCAACATGAATTTCATTTCTAGTGAAGACCAGATGTGGACAAATAATTTTGGAAGCTTACAGGATTGCTGCAAATCAAACCCCTGTCCATCCCTGTTTGTGCTGCACGAGTTGGTAACTGTGAACTTTGACTTTTCACTTTCCTTTTGTCCTCCAGGAAGAGAGCTCAAGGCAGAAGCAAAAATTCATGTGCTCTTAAAAATGTTCTAAATCCTACTGATTTTCATTTGTCCTCCTTCTTCTGTGTATGATAAGCATGTAGTTTAGCAGAGTTTTACTTGGAAGAAATTCTGTCTATCTCTTTCAGAAACATGCCAGAATATCAACTTTGACAATGGTTATTTGCTCAGGAGAGGGAAAACATTTCCTTTACAGGAGAAGGTCCCCTATAGTTGTCATACTGGCTTTGTAACTCCAGAAGGACAAGAAAGAGGAATGATACAGTGTCAAGAGAATGGGTGGACTCCACTTCCAAAGTGCATCAGTGAGTAGCAAAAAGGCTTCAGAGCTCCCTATCATTGTCACTGGGGCAGAGATGATGTCCTATGTACTCAGATTCTTGTCATCTAGATTGGTACAACTCAATTGGTACAACTCAGTTGTATGTACAACATACAACTCAACGGGAGATGTATCTGCCTGGTGCCAGAGTGCAGCATGAATATGAAAGCAATTTTCAAATTATGGGTGTAAATTATGTTTGTAAATTTGCTCACCAGGAATAAATATTTGGATTTTTTCATTCTTATTCTTTCCCGATTTTTCTCCTTGTCCTTTTGTGGCACCTTCCAGTAATAGGAGTATAAATGATATGGTATAACTCAGGCCATCTATTCTAAGACATGCTGAGGAATCTGTAATCCAATTGTTAAAATATTACTGATGCAGGTGATATCTTGTAAGCAGAAGTTCATTAAGAGCTAGAATAAAGTGTTTTCAGAAATGAATAGGAGATAGATGAGCACAGGACAAATGAGGTGCCAGCTGTGAGGAGCTGTGCTCTGTCCCCTGCCCAAATCTGTGGCTGCAGGGTGAGCAAGTGCTACTTGGCTTTCACACACCTCCATGGAGCTGACTGCACTTACCCCTCCCTGAGCAGTGCAGGCTGACAAGCTCCTCCAGCGCTGCCAGTCCTCCAGAGCTCTGCGGTTCAGCAGAGTGCCGCCTTGGCTGCTACCCCTGTGATCTCCAGGAATGCCAGCGCTCCCCGGGGAGGGACGTGGGCACGCAGGAAGGCTGGTGTGGCTTCTCGTGCCGTAAGGTGTAGCTACAGAAACACTGGCTTTTTCTAGAAGCTCTCATTGACCCTGCTGTCTCCCGAGAGTCCCAGGAAGAGTGTTCTGCTGCCGCTCTCACACCTCCTTGCTTTCTCCATGGTGAGCTCTTGGAGCCGTGACCCACCTGAGGCAGAAAATCTGGACAGAAATTGTAGCAAGATTGATTCCTTTAACGGTGGGTTGTATCGGGCAACACCTCAACGACTGCAAACGTGACTGCAGCAGTGTCTCTTTTCAGATGAGACGTGTGGACCTCCTCCAGAAGTTGCTGGTGGTAAAGTTCAAGGTGTTAAAAAGTCAAGGTATTTGCCTGGGGAAAGTGCTCGCTATCAGTGCTGGCAAGGTTTTGAGATGACGGGGGCCTCCACCGTAGCGTGTCAGAATGGCACCTGGACAGAGCTGCCAAAGTGCAAAGCTAATTTCCCTCTCTCTTCATACAGTTGCTTGTCAGTGAGACTGTCATGAAGCTGACTCAGTGGCATTTACTTCTCCGGATTTCGGTCTCATTACTGTGCACAAACGCAACGAATCTGGCACACTCGGGAAGAAGCCATCTTCCCAGCGATGTATTGAGATGAGTTTACCAGCTGAGTGACCCAGGTGGCTTCGCTCGAGAGGGCCCCATCTGGAAAACCACCCTGAGAGCTGTTGAGGCTGAGAGCCTCAGGGTGGAAAACCACCCTGAGGCTGAGAGCAGTTGCTGGCCAGGTCTAGTTTTGAGATGCACCCCTTGGACTTCTTAGAATCTACTGTCTATGCCTGCCTGCTGAGAAGAGAGTGAGAAATTTTGCCGTCTGTGTTGGAGAACAGAGCCCACAGCTTCCCTGCTGGTTCCATCCAGATAATGCAGAGGATGCATTGCTATATTGAATGCCATGGAGTCAAAGCAACTGTTAAATCAACTGAGGGTAGAATCTGATGTGTGAGCCAATACCTAGGTACTGCGTTGGTGCCTCCTAGGATTTCATGAGCGCACTGAGTAATCTCATTGGTTTTCATTAGACATACAGAAAGTTTGAGCACGTGAACCAATGCAGCAGCATTTGGCTCAAACACCACGCAGGTGGGAGCTGAAAGGGCTGCAGAAACAGCAGATGAATTCGGACCAGGCTGCATATTGTGGCTCCTGAACACGATGTCAAGTGCAAAGAGTGTCACTGCTGGTACCAAGGGATCTGGGTCTTCTCTGAAGGTTTCCCAGTGCAAGGTCTGTTGGAAGGCCAGACTTGGCAGCAGTGTGGTGCTTGAATAGGTGTAAAAATCCGTGAGGCAGCAGTGCTCCAGGATTGGCAGGCGTGAACTCCCCAGTGGCCGTAAGTGGCCCACAGAGCCCAAGGGCTATCCCATTAGTGATTGCAGTGGTGCAGGTCAGTGACAGTCGTTACCGTCTGCAGTCGGATCCGCTTTTCTCACTGCTCAGGCAGTACAGGGAGGAGGTGGGTGTCAGGCTCTTCTGCAGAAAGAGCGGTGCCAAACGCTGCACCGTCACGCAGGATGAGAGGAAGTCCTGCAGACAGCTGCAAGCACTTCAGGCATGGCCAGACGGGGTGAACTGGTAGTTGTGAGTCCCAGCACTGGAGAAACGAGAAACTCTTGCTCTTTTTCACCTGCCAGGTATTTGGTTTTCTCTCTGCTTTCCTCCGGGTCTCTCACAGTGCCAGTGTTCTGCCCGGTAGTATTTGTGGCCAGGCCTCCGTTGCAATTAAACTCTCGTGGCTTTCTCTCTGATTGGGAATTTTCTTCCAGGGAAAGGTGGGAAATGTGGCCCGCCTCCAGTTATTGAAAATGGAGACCTTCTTTCCTTCCCCATGCAAGAATATCCACAAGGTACAACTCTGGAATACAAATGCCCAAGTCTCTATGTCCTGGAAGGATCTCAGTACATCACCTGTACTGATGGGCAGTGGACAAGCCCCCCAGTTTGCCTCGGTAGGTTGAAGCATGTGCTGTGTGATTGCTCCTGTTGTCTTTTTCTCAGATCCTGAGGGCATCACTTGTGCAGCAGCACTTGTGCTGGGGCTGTGATGCCGGCAGGGCAGAACAACAACGAGACCTTCTTTTGTCCACAAGGAGTTTCTTCTTGAAGTTAGCTTATGCAGATTTTCCTGACACAAGTAACAGAGGGTCAGAGCAAATAGCTGGAAGTGTTTTGTGATGCAAAGACTTTCTGTAGGCTCTAGGGGGAAAACAAAAGTTACCTGTGGTGCGTCCATATGAAGTGATGACACTCTTCTCTTTCCTTTTCAAGTGGCCTGTGCAGCATCTGAAGAAGACATGGGCAGAAACAATGTTGAGCTGAAATGGGTCCCAGAAAGAAAGCTGTATGTCAGATCGGGTGACGTTATTGAATTTCAGTGTAAAAGAGGGTATTTGGAGGACCCAGCCTCTTCCCCATTCAGAGCACAGTGTATGGAGGGGACGATAGAATATCCACGGTGCAAGCCAGGAAGTAAGTCATCTCCACTCCTGCCACAGCTTAGCCGCTGTGTTGTTGCATGTTTAGGGCTGAAGCTGAGGGGAAAGCCTTTAGTTTTGCTGGGGAAGTGCCTGGGGAGGTAGTAGCAGGGCACCAGGATGTGGGAGCATCCTTAGGCTGCAGGTGGTGAGGAGCAGTGCCCCCAGGAAGCCATTGACCGGTGTACCTGAGCTGGAAGACGGCTGGGGAAAGGGCTCTCGGGGGCTTTCACCTGGTAGTAAGAGTTTCAGAGCATCGGTTGTCCAGTGTGAGGTCTACAGGCAAGTAATGAAAATACTTCTTCCAGGGAACTGTACAGTGCGTCAGAGCGCTATGGAAAGGAACAATATTCAACTACCGTCATCAAGCCGGTCGAGCACTTCCATCTATCGCTCTGGGGATTATATTTCCTTTGAATGCAAATGGTGGTACCGACCAGTTTCACACTCTGGGAAAGTTAGAGCAGAGTGCCTGGATGGAGTGGTTAATTATCCTACATGTGAACGTACGTGCTCGGTGCCGAGGACATGGCAGGGCTGTGGGAGGCAGCTTTTCTGCAATTGCCTGTCCACTGCTCCGAGGAACCACTGCGATGTGTCAGGCTTGGTCTTCACACCTTTTCCTCTTTTTTCTCTTTACGCTGCAGGGTTCTTTGGATAAATGGAAATGGCATGAAGGAGCCCAGCTGTGGAAATGAAAGATCCCTCAACCAACCCAGTGATCTGAGCTCAATTTTTCCTGGCATTTCCCGTTTCGCTGTGCTTTGTTTGCAGCTTAGCCAATGTTCTGTCTGGGAATTTGTTATTTTCTTTCTTTTTATGATTGGATGACTGTGTTTACATGGTGTCCACTTTTTGTAAATGTATTTACATTTTGTAAATGTGTTTACATTTTATCCATCGGAATGGTTGTGCTTACATTTTATCTGTTCTATATTGATCTCACTGTTATTCTCATTAACAATTGTGTCCTGAAATAGGCTGGCTTTGGTGGCATAGAGAATTAAAGCCCACAGGTAATTTGATCATCAGCAAGTAGAGTGTGTTTGGCCTTGTCTGCTCCTAGCTTCTTCTCCCTGCGCTTGCCTGGAAACTAGCCCGGGGTCATGGCAGAGGTGAGTGTCCTGACCGCCTGATCAGGATGAGCAAGTGAGTGGAGTCTCCTTTAAACGGCTCCAGGAAGTCTCTAGATCACAGACCCAGTTCTTATGGGGGACCTGAGCCTCCCTGACATTTGCTGGCAGGGCAAGACGTTGGGATGCAAGTTAATTGGAATTTCTGGATGGAGGCGGGGATGACTTCTTGGTCCAGGTCCTGGGTGGGGAAATCTGTGCAGCGCACAGCTCCATCTGCTGTTCATTAACAAGGAAGAACTCTCTGGGGTTATGGAAGTCAATGGCAACCCTCGTTGTGGTGACCATGTAGTAATGGCATTCATGATTCCGAGGGGAGAGAGAAAAGCAAGTAGCAGAGTACAAACCATTCACCTTAGGAGAGCAGATTTTGGCTTATTTAGGAAACTGTTAGGTGGGATTGCTTGGGAGTCGTAGAGGAGTCCAGAAAAGCTTACAGGTCTTGAAGGACAGAATCTTCTAAGCACAAGAGTATTTGATTCTGGTGCTCAGGAGGAAAAATGCATTTATCAGGACTCTGGCTTGACTAATCAGTGATCTCATGTAGATCTCCAAAGCAGAAAAGAAATCAGTGTACAGGAGACTGAGGCAAAAACAGGCTACAAGGACCATGGCATTGCCTTGGCATGTGTGGATAGTGTTAGGAAAGCTGAAGCTCACCTAGCTAAAGCTCACACCTGCAAGGGACATCAAGGGTCACAAGAAAATATTCTATGACTACACTAGCACTAAAACAATAAAAAGAAAAATGTGTCCTGTCACTGAATGGGGTAGGTGATTTAGTGACAGCAGCCCCACGTGAAGCTGAAGTACTTGATGCATTCTGTGCCTCAATGTTCATCAACAAGATGTTGTCCTCATTCCTGTAATCCACCCCATCCTGTCCTCTGCTCACAGACGAATCTTCAGCGTTATGCGTATATCCAGAGGAAGAGGGGGGCGGGGGGGGTTAAGGATCTCAGAGACTTGGCCACACTCACTGAGAGCTACTGCAGCCATTTTGCTGTGGCACTGCCCTTGGCGATGCAGTGCTGGGGATGTAACGCTCATAGGGAAAGCACCCTTGGGCCCCACAGTATGCAAAAACATTTGTATTCTTTGAAATTTGTTCTAGCTTAGTGTTGTTCCTCTCTCTGTCTACTGAGGATGCATGTCAAATCAGCAGAGCTAAAAAAAAAAAAAAAAGGCTAGTTATCTCTTCTTCTGTGGTAATAGAATTAAGAATTAGACTACCAAATCATAATCCAAGCAATTCCTGTCTCTCAATATTTTTACCTCAGTGTGCATAATGGAATTCCTTCCTTCTCAGGAAAACAGGCAAAATATACTGACTTTGATTATATTTTTTAATAAATGCACGTAGCAGGAGTTTCAATAATGGAAAGAAATATTAATGGCTTGATTAAAAAAGACAGTATGGATTTAATAACATTTATTCATTGTCAGTAATGATTTTTTTTGTTTTAACATCTTTATTATTTGTCTTGTGAAGCAACAAGCAGCTGGTGAAGCTCTTTCTCTCTTGGCGTACATGCTCAGTAAAAATAGCCACCAGGGTACAGAGCTGCTCTTCTTAGAAAATTATATACCTTTTTGCTTGGTGGTTTGCTGAGGTTTGGAGGCTGCAATAGAAAGGCACTTTATGTTAAAAATGTATCTATCTAGTTCTATTATATTTGTATTCCTGTTTTGTCCTGGTTTCAGGTGGGACAGAGTTAATTTTCTTCCTAGTAGCTGGTATGGTGCTGTGGTTTGGATTTAGTATGAGAATAATAGTGATAACACGCTGATGCTTTGGTTGCTGCTAAGTGGTGTTTACACTGGTCAAGGACTTTGCAGCTTCCCCTGCTCTGCCAGGTGCACAAGAAGCTGGGAGGGGGCACAGCCAGGACAGCTGACCCCAGCTGCCCAAAGGGCTATTCCATACCATATGGCGTCATGCCCAGCATAGAAACTGGGGGGAGTTGGCCGGGGGGCAGCGATCGCTGCTCGGGGACAGGCTGGGCACCGGTCGGCAGGTGGTGAGCGGTTGCATCACTGTTCCCTCCTCCCCCCTGGGTTTTGTTCCTCTCTCACTCTCTTGCTGTTTTCCTTCGCGTTACAATTTGTTGTTGTTGTTGTTCCAATTATTAAACTGTTCTTATCTCAACCCACAAGTTTTCTTACTTTTGTTCTTCTGATTCTCTCCCCCATCCCACCGGGGGCGGGGGTGTGTGTGTGTGTGTGTGAGCGAGTAGCTGTGTGGTACTTAATTGCCGACTGGGGCTAAACCACAATATGTTTGCATCTTATTTTATAGAGTACACATCCTCAACAACCTAACTAGTAGGTCTCTCCATGGGCCAGCATTTTGCCTGACAAGATTGTTTTCCTTAGTTTCATAGAAATACAGATGTCCATATTCCACTGTTGAAACCAGTGCATATTCTTTCAAGGAGAAGATAGTGATATTTACTTCCATTATCAAAAGGAGGTGGCAGCCCCCCTTTCCCAGATGGTGGAAGCACATCTGTTTTCAAGAAAATCAGCATCACTCAAGGCATCTCGAATTTATACCCGAAGAGTTGCTGTAAATTTTTCATGATCAGGATAAATGAGGAAAGGCTTTTTCATTTTTAGAAGTAATATTTCCATCTGATAATTTGATGGAGGATTCGATGTTTTCTTGATTGTTATTTTGCTGGCCTTCTGACAGGCTCACTGATGCCAGCAAGGAGCTCTTTGCTCTGCCATCATCTAGACTTGGTTATTTTACCCAGGACCAGAGCAGGTAAATTACGTGTTTATCAGCATATTTCAAGTATGTTTGAAATACACAAGTATATTTCCAGTATCCCTGAAATAGGTTTGTTGACGTGTACAGATGGATGCCATACAGTGCTGCAGATGCTATTGTTGCTCGTGCTTGGTTGCTGACATGGTACTTTTAGATTGATTTAGTTGCATCTCATTCCCATTGAGCAAAGCAGCGTTTCCTTAGTTATCTTCTGATCGGAACTGGAATCCCAAATATTTCTTCTCTCTTTCTCCTTTAGTTTTGAGGTAGAAACACTTTCATACACATCTAAGACCAGAAAAGAGAAGACTGCAGTTCTTACTTTAAGATTCTTACTTTTAGTTCTCACACCTCAAGGCTGTCTCTGCTGTCTCTCCAGAACTCCCTTTAAAAGCAGTGGGACCGTTTGCTAGACTCTCGTGCCAGATCCACATTTAATATCATTTGGCTTTGACATCTCATTGTGAGTGTAGGAAGACCAGAGGTGGGAGTCTGTTTCCAGGATGTTTCCGTACCAGGTGTGCTGATAGCTCCAAATCACAAGTGAGAGCACATTTTCAGATGCGTTTACAAGAAAAGCTGAAAAGGCACAATGTGTTTTAGTGCACTAAATGTTGTTAGATGCATTAATGTTTACAGAAAATGAAGGGGGTTTTTTTCAGCAAATAAAACTGGATTCTTCATAGGCTGTTTATAAAACTGGAAGGTAAATTACCTTTGCGTTCTGGTGGCTGTGACCAGTTTCCATGCCTACAAATTATTCTCTCTGATCTAGTAAGGCTCAGACCTTGCTGGAATTGATAACACCTTGTTTTTCCAGAAAAAAAGTACCTTTGCTTTCTAGATCCTGTAATGATGCCCTAGATAACTGCACTACACATTATAACTGAAAGGATAAAGGCAGATATTTTGACCGATGGCTGGGAAAAAAAAAATCTTCCTTGACCTTCATCGAACCATTGTTGCGGATAGAGTGAGAGTGCACTTCACTCATAAGAGAGAAGTAAAAATATACTTTATTGATATAGAATAGGGCGTTAACAAAGTTCCATGTGACAGTGATTTAACAAGATTCGATGGCAAGGTACACTTGATTATTTACTGCATAGAGGACAAGGTCAGACAAAACTGTCAGGGAGACCCTCCCGGGGAGTCATGAGGTTCGGAAAAGGATCCCCTTGCTTTCTAAACTCC
Organism: Mycteria americana; assembly: GCF_035582795.1. Classification (NCBI taxonomy): domain Eukaryota; kingdom Metazoa; phylum Chordata; class Aves; order Ciconiiformes; family Ciconiidae; genus Mycteria; species Mycteria americana. The sequence goes on from NC_134371.1 coordinate 44,136,323, forward strand.
TTCTCAGAGAGGAGCCTAGGTGCGGCTGGATCCAGTCCTAGTCCCAGACTTGGTCAACGGTTTACGTCTAACGGATTATATCGGCACAATCAACCCTTTATATCACTTAGCTAAGATTTCAAAGTTTAGTCGCTTACCGAGGATCTGTTGCGGCAAGGAATCGCTCAACCTCGAGGAGTAACCTTGAGAGGCGTCCCTGCCCAAGGGGAGATCCTGGCGTGCAGCCCGCTGCTGTGCAGGAGAGCTCAACAGGCCCTGGGCTGTCCGCTACTTCAGGGGTAAGATGATTGACTTACAGTCACATTTGCGTATCAGCAAGACGTTTGGATCACTGCTTCAGGCAGCCCTTGGCCACTTGGTTGCCATCCGTCCTTAAGGTCCAGCATAAGCTGGATGCAGCTATCAGGATGACTCCCACTGGTGGGTACTGCTTGCGCCGGGAGGCAGCGAGCTCACCGCCACAACTATCAATTATCAGTTCCGGCTATCAATTCTAATAATGTGCCCTTGTGGCAAAGAAGGTGAATGGTGTCCTGGGCTGCATTAGGAGGAGTGCTGCCAGCAGATCAAGGAAGATGTTCGAGGAAAGACGGGGACAGACTTTTTAGCAAGGCCTGTTGTGACAGGACAAGGAGCAATGCTTTTAAACTAAGGGAGGGCAGATTTAGACCGGATTTAAGAAAGAATTTTGTTACAATGAGGGTGGTGAAGCGCTGGAACAGGTTGCCCAGAGAGGCAGTGGAGGCCCCATCCCTGGCAACATTCAAGGTCAGGTTGGACGGGGCTCTGAGCAACCTGATCTAGTTCAAGATGTCCCTGCTCTTGCAGGGGGGTTGGACTAGATGGCCTGTAAAGGCCCCTTCCAATCCAAAGCATTCTATGATTCTGTGATCCTTCCCCTCTACTCAGCACTGGTGGGACCACACCTGGAGTACAGTCTTCAGCTCTGGACTCGCCAGTATGAGAGACATCATAGAATCATAGAATCATTAAGGTTGGAAAAGACCTCTAGGATCATCTAGTCCAACCGTCAACCCAACACCTCCATGCCTACTAAACCATGTCCTGAAGTGCCACATCTACACGTTTTCTGAACTCTTCCAGGGATGGTGACTCCACCACCTCTCTGGGCAGCCTGTTCCAATGCTTGACCACCCTTTCAGTAAAGAAATTTTTCCTAATATCCAATCTAAACCTCTCCTGACACAACTTGAGGCCATTTCCTCTCGTCCTATCGCTGGTTACTCCTGCTGGCCACACTATTGCTCATACAAGCCAGGATGCTGTTGGCTTTCTTGGCCACCTGGGCACACTGCCGGCTCATGTTCGGACGGCTGTCAACCAGCACCCCCAGGGCCTTTTCTGCCGGGCAGCTTTCCAGCCAATCTTCCCCAAGCCTGTCAAGCCAAGTGAAAGTCAACCCCCAAACTATTTGTCTGGTCAGTGTTTCCCGATGCCCTTTTTATTACCTTATAAAACGAAATACAGTCTCTAGAGTGAAAGCAAATCAAAGGCTGTACAGTCACATTTAGTTGGTGTGGTCCACTTCTTCCCTACTTCTCAGGTCATTACTAGTCATCTGGTAACAATAAAACATGGGTTCCACCACTAACTAGGTTCATAACCATTCCTGCATTTTCCTCTAACGACACAGGAGGATCCTGGGAACCTTTCACACGGCATTTCTGAAAATGGTCAGAGAGCAGATGTGAAGGAGCACAGCCTTTGTTTACGTGACTGAGCCATTTGTAACACTTTGGCTGCTCATACCAGTTAATTGATTGCAGATATGTTAATCAAAGGTCTGTGTAATCCATGGGTTCATTTGCTGCCGAAATTAGACCGACTGAGATTACCAGCAGTAGTAGCAAGTTTCTGCTGGACTCTCACTTGCTGTCTGCACAACTGTAACAAAGCGCTATTTCTCTTTTCTATGAGATTAACATAAAGCAACTCACTGTCTTTTACTAATAACGGAAGACCTCTCTTGGGCACAAATGCGTTTTATGCATTTTACAGATTGGAAAGCGAAGCACAGATCTGAGATATTTTGTCAATGTCACACTGTCTGTATCCAAGCCAAGAACTGCATCAGAGTCACTGTAGCCAGAACCTTGTCCTCACTGGGTGTTTAGAAAAAATTAATTGCTTTGGGAAATCAAACTCTTCCTGAAATCCTGCATCCTGAAACTGATATTTCTCAGTAATCTGAGCAAAGCCATAAAATTACCCTTTTCCTTAATTCTGCTTTTCCTGTAAAATCGACTTCCTTATTAATTTCTCTCAAAATAAACACCGAACTGTGCCACTGAATAAAGTCAAGGACCGAACTTTTAATTTACCTGTGATAGGGCAACTGCTCGTCTGAACACTATTCTCTCAGCGAGAAAAAGGCATCCTTATTTACCAGACGGTTTAAGGGCAGAACCAGAGAAAGTAATTCCATTGCATCCTTTAGCTAGAGGCAGGGAAAGAAAAGATGGTAGTGACATATTTGAAAGCATATGTTTCTCTTTCTATAATGTAGTGTTTCTAACTTAGCAGGGATATTACATTTTCTGATGTGCTGTCACTGGTATTTTCAAGAACACAGGGTAGCAGCTGGATTCCTGAAATGCCTCACAACGAAAAGGAGCTGCAGTAAGGTGGCAGTGGGGCAGGGCTCTGCTCTCCCACCAAGACAGCAAGACTCACTTTAAAAGCGTGAGGATTCCCAGCAAGGACGCGTCAGTGCACCTGGACAGGAGATGCCAAAAGGAACCTTTGCATTTGTGCAACTTGGATTTGGGGTTTTTTTCCCACTTGGAGTTTGCAGTACAGGTGATTTAGTTGGTCACTGTATTCAGTTTATCATTGTATTATCCCTGGCATTGTATTCATAATATTGGTTAATATTGTTCATGTCATATATCGTCAAGATTGCTTCTCATTCTGTTATTGACATTGCATGCAGTTTTCTACACTTGTATTTCCAGCAGGCCTCCAGCTCCGGTCTCTGGGTATAGGCAGGGGAGGATGTTTCTGCCGGCAATGGTAGATGGCAGATGATGCATTTGTAAGGCTGCTAAAGAGAAAGCAGAAAATAAATGCACTACAGTAGCCTATCGCCTTGCATCAAAAGTCCTGGCAATATTTTTCCCATCATATGAATGAGGTTTAGCAACAAGAGGCTTCACCTAAGTTTGGGGAAAAAAAACCCACATTTTCTTTTATTCTCAAAATGAACATTTAAATATGCTGTCCACAGTCCAGAGAGCTAAAGGGAACATCTGCTCCTCTGCCAAGATGGCAAGGAGAGCAAATGCAATGAATTCCTAGACACAGAAATAGTCCTGCACTAGAAGGCCTAGTGGCTAATGGGTTCAGGCTCCAAGAAGACTCAAGGGCCCTCACAGATCAAAGCCGGGCTATGTGGTCTGCCATGTGACAGACTACACTAACATTATGATCCACTGTCTTCACATACTGCAGGTTACAGAATACCATGACAATTGTCAAGGGAAGGCGATGTTGGTCATCATGTTTGCCTTCACTTACTTGGCTTTCCACTTCAGCTATTTGTCATAGGTGGAAAAGGAACACAAAGCAACGTGACACTGCTAAATTCAGTTGAAGTGGACTTTAAACACACACACACATACACACTCTGCACAATTTGTTCTAGTTCCTGTTGCTTCAAATCTTCAGCTGTGTTTTCTATGCATCTTCCAACAGTATTTGCTGACAAAAGAATGTATTTTACTTTGTCACCACATCGTCTGCTGTGTATTATTTCAAGCATTTTTTTAGTGCAGCAGGAAGAGGAAGTGTTTCCCCAATGGTACGTGGCTTTTTGCCTTTGCTATCAAGTGAGAAACCTCAAAAGAGGCTTCTAAACATTTCTCATTGAGTGTAGTGAAATTTTGTAAAGTACTGGATTGAGTATATGTGGATAACTGCTGAGGTGACTTAGAAATTACCCTTTTAGGTAAGGCACAGCATTGAAGAAGCTTCCCAGGTGGAACGCGGCTGACATGCAAGGAATCCATTCCGTGGAAGTTCCCTAGGCCTGCAACCTCAGATGTCGGTAACGCCAGGGGAACTTGGTGTGCTGACTCTAAGAGGCGCTGCCCGGAGGGTGGAGCGGTGTGGAGGTGCCGCGGCCAGGCTCTGCGGTTATATGGGAACTTAAAGGTGTCATGGAACTGATAAGCTGCACATTTACTACCCTGGGCCAACAGCCTGTCACGTTTCGGGCAAAATGCTGTCCTTTTGGTGAACTTTGCTCGTTAGAACATCATTATAATACCAAAACACACCTCCATCCCAAAAGCTACCCGCCTCCAAGGTGCGACCACCCCTCACTGAGCTTGCGCTCTGAATTTTTCTAGCTTATACCTTTAAAAGCAAAGTGAGAAAACTTTACACCAATCCTAAACAAAGGTATGTATGACTAGAGTCACTCAAGCTCCACCCGAAAGGTGAAAGAGAGTATAAAACGGTTTAAGAGAAAGAGAATGTTAGGGAAGACACCATCGTGTACCACGCTGACATTTGGGATCATTCGACGGGCTGAGCCTCTCTTCCCCCCCATCGGGACGCCTTTGGGTAAGAGTCAAACACTTGGTTTTACCAAGTGCCTCCCCAGGAAACTTAGAAATCTCTATAGAGTCGCTTTATTATCTTTTAACACGTTTGTAGCCGGCAGTGTTACTCATATTCGTGGTATTTGCACGTGCTTTGCAGACAGTGAATTTATCGCCGGTAATCCAAAGAATCTGTGTGTCTGTTGCTCTAACAAACTGCACTCTGCATTGATCTAGCCGTGGTAGTTCTCATTGAACACGACCAGACTCTTTAAGTGTGGCCATGATAGTTCATGCAACATGACTAGACTGGGGGTGTAAGCGCGTTATTAGTGAATCCGTAATCGTGAAGTTCAGTACGCTGGACACAACCGGACTTAGAACGTTGTGAATTAATGCTGTCGCCTTAGCAAAGGCCCTGAGAGGGCTCTGGTTCTGATAAGTGGCTATACACACAGTCCTTAGAAAATGAACCGTTGACCAAGTCTGAGACTAAGACTGGACCTAGCCCCACCTAGACTCCTCTCTGAGAAGGAGTTTAGAAAGCAAGGGGGTCCTGTCTGAACCTCGTGACGCAACGGGAGGGTTCCCCCCCCAGCCACTCCTCAGACTCCTATATGTAAGGCGACAGTAACTCTTAACGCAACAGTATAGCATGACTGAAAGCATCACTGAAAAAATTGTAGAGGTTTGTCTTCACGCTCTGGGTGCTTATTTTTTAAATGTCTTGCTAGCATTAGCTAATATCCAAGGCGCAATATGCTAAGGGCAAGGTTCATCGTTAACAATAGCGGATTTAAATCCATATTTCAAATAGTCTTCTTCACAATTTCACATTTTTTTGATCGACTTCCTGTCAGATGTGATTAGAGAGACATTGTTTTTAACTCCTAATGTGGCTGACGAAGAGCTCCTACTAGGAGTAGAAGTGTCAGCTCTGCCTTTTTCTTGTTGTTTGCTTGTGCGTTATCTTCTGTCTGCAGTTTCTTTGCAAGGCATCTTTTTAAGCCGCTTGTCCATTTTGTGAGGGTTGGTTTGGTTCAAACAAAATATAATCCACAAATGCACTTAACTGGGCACACATAAACTGCAATGCATTGCGATATGCTGAAAGCAAACAAATGAGTGAGGGTGCCACTGTGGACACCTCTGCAGTGTGGAGCACCCACTCTCCCCCCCAGGACACGTTGGTACCATATGTGACATGGAACCCTCTGACATATGGACCAAGTGAAATCACCGCTGTCAAATCTGAATAATAAATATCAGTAAAACTTAATTTCTTTTTTTGACAAAAAATAAACATCAGTAGAAGTTCCAATATTTTCTTCCCACACCCCAATGGATCATCTTCCAAAACCCTTGGGGTGCATGCACCCCACTTTGGAGCCCACTCTTCTAGAGGACCTACAGCGTTGATTTCTCTGGTCTTGAGCTGAAGGGCTCCCTCTTCTCCAGGTCCCCGCAACAAAAGACCTGGTCTGTGCTCAGGAAGTCAGCTCGCCTTTGCTCTCTTTCACATCTTATTCTAAGAAATTATGTCCAGTTACTCGGTTATGGGGCTGCCAAAGCAAAGATTTAGCTGTTCTGAAATCTCCCTTATCATCCAGGAAAAGGATGGAGTAAAGGAAAACAGAAGGAGGATTTCTTGCTTCATTTCCTTAGAGAGAAATCAACCCATATTAATACCCCACGTGAATATTGACATAGGCTCCTTTAACTATATACAAATACAGCATGCCGGTTTAGGTGATTTTCATGACCTTAGTGGAATTAGATGAAAGAAAAACCCCTCTGAGATGAAGGCACCAAAGGCCAATGCAACATCACCCCTTGCTGCACGGTGCCAGGTGGGCTGCCCACACTGGCTTTCAAAAAATCTTAGAAAAGTGAACAGCAAGAAAAGAAACTGCATACCATATACAAAGCCCAATAGGCAAGAGGCAGTAAAAACACTCCCTCAACCTTCCCCTGCCCAGCAAGACATCAATGATAAACAAATGTGTTAGCTGTTCCCATACATCAGCTGCAATATGTTATCTTTGGACCAACTACCAAAAAACCCAAGAAGGTCCTGGCCCTATCAAGAAACCTACAAAAACAAACTTGCCTAGAAAAATAGAAGGATGGCAGGTCCCATTCCAGGACCTGGACCAAGAAGTCATCCCCGCCTCCATCCAGAAATTCCAATTAACTTGCATCCCAACGTCTTGCCCTGCCAGCAAATGTCAGGGAGGCTCAAGTCCCCCATAAGAACTGGGTCTGTGATCTAGAGACTTCCTGGAGCCGTTTAAAGGAGACTCCACTCACTTGCTCATCCTGATCAGGCGGTCAGGACACTCACCTCTGCCATGACCCCGGGCTAGTTTCCAGGCAAGCGCAGGGAGAAGAAGCTAGGAGCAGACAAGGCCAAACACACTCTACTTGCTGATGATCAAATTACCTGTGGGCTTTAATTCTCTATGCCACCAAAGCCAGCCTATTTCAGGACACAATTGTTAATGAGAATAACAGTGAGATCAATATAGAACAGATAAAATGTAAGCACAACCATTCCGATGGATAAAATGTAAACACATTTACAAAATGTAAATACATTTACAAAAAGTGGACACCATGTAAACACAGTCATCCCATCATAAAAAGAAAGAAAATAACAAATTCCCAGACAGAACATTGGCTAAGCTGCAAACAAAGCACAGCGAAACGGGAAATGCCAGGAAAAATTGAGCTCAGATCACTGGGTTGGTTGAGGGATCTTTCATTTCCACAGCTGGGCTCCTTCATGCCATTTCCATTTATCCAAAGTACCCTGCAGCGTAAAGAGAAAAAAGAGGAAAAGGTGTGAAGACCAAGCCTGACACACCGCAGTGGTTCCTCGGAGCAGTGGACAGGCAATTGCAGAAAAGCTGCCTCCCACAGCCCTGCCATGTCCTCGGCACCGAGCACGTACATTCACATGTAGGATAATTAATCACTCCATCCAGGCACTCTGCTCTAACTTTCCCAGAGTGTGAAACTGGTCGGTACCACCATTTGCATTCAAAGGAAATATAATCCCCAGAGCGATAGATGGAAGTGCTCGACCGGCTTGATGACGGTAGTTGAATATTGTTCCTTTCCATAGCGCTCTGATGCACTGTACAGTTCCCTGGAAGAAGTATTTTCATTACTTGCCTGTAGACCTCACACTGGACAACCGATGCTCTGAAACTCTTAGTACCAGGTGAAAGCCCCCGAGAGCCCTTTCCCCAGCCGTCTTCCAGCTCAGGTACACCGGTCAACGGCTTCCTGGGGGCACTGCTCCTCACCACCTGCAGCCTAAGGATGCTCCCACATCCTGGTGCCCTGCTACTACCTCCCCAGGCACTTCCCCAGCAAAACTAAAGGCTTTCCCCTCAGCTTCAGCCCTAAACATGCAACAACACAGCGGCTAAGCTGTGGCAGGAGTGGAGATGACTTACTTCCTGGCTTGCACCGTGGATATTCTAACATCCCCTCCATACACTGTGCTCTGAATGGGGAAGAGGCTGGGTCCTCCAAATACCCTCTTTTACACTGAAATTCAATAACGTCACCCGATCTGACATACAGCTTTCTTCCTGTGACCCATTTCAGCTCAACATTGTTTCTGCCCATGTCTTCTTCAGATGCTGCACAGGCCACTTGAAAAGGAAAGAGAAGAGTGTCATCACTTCATATGGACGCACCACAGGTAACTTTTGTTTTCCCCCTAGAGCCTACAGAAAGTCTTTGCATCACAAAACACTTCCAGCTATTTGCTCTGACCCTCTGTTACTTGTGTCAGGAAAATCTGCATAAGCTAACTTCAAGAAGAAACTCCTTGTGGACAAAAGAAGGTCTCGTTGTTGTTCTGCCCTGCCGGCATCGCAGCCCCAGCACAAGTGCTGCTGCACAAGTGATGCCCTCAGGATCTGAGAAAAAGACAACAGGAGCAATCACACAGCACATGCTTCAACCTACCGAGGCAAACTGGGGGGCTTGTCCACTGCCCATCAGTACAGGTGATGTACTGAGATCCTTCCAGGACATAGAGACTTGGGCATTTGTATTCCAGAGTTGTACCTTGTGGATATTCTTGCATGGGGAAGGAAAGAAGGTCTCCATTTTCAATAACTGGAGGCGGGCCACATTTCCCACCTTTCCCTGGAAGAAAATTCCCAATCAGAGAGAAAGCCACGAGAGTTTAATTGCAACGGAGGCCTGGCCACAAATACTACCGGGCAGAACACTGGCACTGTGAGAGACCCGGAGGAAAGCAGAGAGAAAACCAAATACCTGGCAGGTGAAAAAGAGCAAGAGTTTCTCGTTTCTCCAGTGCTGGGACTCACAACTACCAGTTCACCCCGTCTGGCCATGCCTGAAGTGCTTGCAGCTGTCTGCAGGACTTCCTCTCATCCTGCGTGACGGTGCAGCGTTTGGCACAGCTCTTTCTGCAGAAGAGCCTGACACCCACCTCCTCCCTGTACTGCCTGAGCAGTGAGAAAAGCGGATCCGACTGCAGACGGTAACGACTGTCACTGACCTGCACCACTGCAATCACTAATGGGATAGCCCTTGGGCTCTGTGGGCCACTTACGGCCACTGGGGAGTTCACGCCTGCCAATCCTGGAGCACTGCTGCCTCACGGATTTTTACACCTATTCAAGCACCACACTGCTGCCAAGTCTGGCCTTCCAACAGACCTTGCACTGGGAAACCTTCAGAGAAGACCCAGATCCCTTGGTACCAGCAGTGACACTCTTTGCACTTGACATCGTGTTCAGGAGCCACAATATGCAGCCTGGTCCGAATTCATCTGCTGTTTCTGCAGCCCTTTCAGCTCCCACCTGCGTGGTGTTTGAGCCAAATGCTGCTGCATTGGTTCACGTGCTCAAACTTTCTGTATGTCTAATGAAAACCAATGAGATTACTCAGTGCGCTCATGAAATCCTAGGAGGCACCAACGCAGTACCTAGGTATTGGCTCACACATCAGATTCTACCCTCAGTTGATTTAACAGTTGCTTTGACTCCATGGCATTCAATATAGCAATGCATCCTCTGCATTATCTGGATGGAACCAGCAGGGAAGCTGTGGGCTCTGTTCTCCAACACAGACGGCAAAATTTCTCACTCTCTTCTCAGCAGGCAGGCATAGACAGTAGATTCTAAGAAGTCCAAGGGGTGCATCTCAAAACTAGACCTGGCCAGCAACTGCTCTCAGCCTCAGGGTGGTTTTCCACCCTGAGGCTCTCAGCCTCAACAGCTCTCAGGGTGGTTTTCCAGATGGGGCCCTCTCGAGCGAAGCCACCTGGGTCACTCAGCTGGTAAACTCATCTCAATACATCGCTGGGAAGATGGCTTCTTCCCGAGTGTGCCAGATACGTTGCGTTTGTGCACAGTAATGAGACCGAAATCCGGAGAAGTAAATGCCACTGAGTCAGCTTCATGACAGTCTCACTGACAAGCAACTGTATGAAGAGAGAGGGAAATTAGCTTTGCACTTTGGCAGCTCTGTCCAGGTGCCATTCTGACACGCTACGGTGGAGGCCCCCGTCATCTCAAAACCTTGCCAGCACTGATAGCGAGCACTTTCCCCAGGCAAATACCTTGACTTTTTAACACCTTGAACTTTACCACCAGCAACTTCTGGAGGAGGTCCACACGTCTCATCTGAAAAGAGACACTGCTGCAGTCACGTTTGCAGTCGTTGAGGTGTTGCCCGATACAACCCACAGTTAAAGGAATCAATCTTGCTACAATTTCTGTCCAGATTTTCTGCCTCAGGTGGGTCACGGCTCCAAGAGCTCACCATGGAGAAAGCAAGGAGGTGTGAGAGCGGCAGCAGAACACTCTTCCTGGGACTCTCGGGAGACAGCAGGGTCAATGAGAGCTTCTAGAAAAAGCCAGTGTTTCTGTAGCTACACCTTACGGCACGAGAAGCCACACCAGCCTTCCTGCGTGCCCACGTCCCTCCCCGGGCAGCGCTGGCATTCCTGGAGATCACAGGGGTAGCAGCCAAGGCGGCACTCTGCTGAACCGCAGAGCTCTGGAGGACTGGCAGCGCTGGAGGAGCTTGTCAGCCTGCACTGCTCAGGGAGGGGTAAGTGCAGTCAGCTCCATGGAGGTGTGTGAAAGCCAAGTAGCACTTGCTCACCCTGCAGCCACAGATTTGGGCAGGGGACAGAGCACAGCTCCTCACAGCTGGCACCTCATTTGTCCTGTGCTCATCTATCTCCTATTCATTTCTGAAAACACTTTATTCTAGCTCTTAATGAACTTCTGCTTACAAGATATCACCTGCATCAGTAATATTTTAACAATTGGATTACAGATTCCTCAGCATGTCTTAGAATAGATGGCCTGAGTTATAGATGGCCCGATGCTCTGAAACTCTTACTACCAGGTGAAAGCCCCCGAGAGCCCTTTCCCCAGCCGTCTTCCAGCTCAGGTACACCGGTCAATGGCTTCCTGGGGGCACTGCTCCTCACCACCTGCAGCCTAAGGATGCTCCCACATCCTGGTGCCCTGCTACTACCTCCCCAGGCACTTCCCCAGCAAAACTAAAGGCTTTCCCCTCAGCTTCAGCCCTAAACATGCAACAACACAGCGGCTAAGCTGTGGCAGGAGTGGAGATGACTTACTTCCTGGCTTGCACCGTGGATATTCTAACATCCCCTCCATACACTGTGCTCTGAATGGGGAAGAGGCTGGGTCCTCCAAATACCCTCTTTTACACTGAAATTCAATAACGTCACCCGATCTGACATACAGCTTTCTTCCTGTGACCCATTTCAGCTCAACATTGTTTCTGCCCATGTCTTCTTCAGATGCTGTACAGGCCACTTGAAAAGGAAAGAGAAGAGTGTCATCACTTCATACAGACGCACCACATTTTTTTTTTCCCCTAGAGCCTACAGAAAGTCTTTGCATCACAAAACACTTCCAGCTATTTGCTCTGACCCTCTGTTACTTGTGTCAGGAAAATCTGCATAAGCTAACTTCAAGAAGAAACTCCTTGTGGACAAAAGAAGGTCTCGTTGTTGTTCTGCCCTGCCGGCATCGCAGCCCCAGCACAAGTGCTGCTGCACAAGTGATGCCCTCAGGATCTGAGAAAAAGACAACAGGAGCAATCACACAGCACATGCTTCAACCTACCGAGGCAAACTGGGGGGCTTGTCCACTGCCCATCAGTACAGGTGATGTACTGAGATCCTTCCAGGACATAGAGACTTGGGCATTTGTATTCCAGAGTTGTACCTTGTGGATATTCTTGCATGGGGAAGGAAAGAAGGTCTCCATTTTCAATAACTGGAGGCGGGCCACATTTCCCACCTTTCCCTGGAAGAAAATTCCCAATCAGAGAGAAAGCCACGAGAGTTTAATTGCAACGGAGGCCTGGCCACAAATACTACCGGGCAGAACACTGGCACTGTGAGAGACCCGGAGGAAAGCAGAGAGAAAACCAAATACCTGGCAGGTGAAAAAGAGCAAGAGTTTCTCGTTTCTCCAGTGCTGGGACTCACAACTACCAGTTCACCCCGTCTGGCCATGCCTGAAGTGCTTGCAGCTGTCTGCAGGACTTCCTCTCATCCTGCGTGACGGTGCAGCGTTTGGCACAGCTCTTTCTGCAGAAGAGCCTGACACCCACCTCCTCCCTGTACTGCCTGAGCAGTGAGAAAAGCGGATCCGACTGCAGACGGTAACGACTGTCACTGACCTGCACCACTGCAATCACTAATGGGATAGCCCTTGGGCTCTGTGGGCCACTTACGGCCACTGGGGAGTTCACGCCTGCCAATCCTGGAGCACTGCTGCCTCACGGATTTTTACACCTATTCAAGCACCACACTGCTGCCAAGTCTGGCCTTCCAACAGACCTTGCACTGGGAAACCTTCAGAGAAGACCCAGATCCCTTGGTACCAGCAGTGACACTCTTTGCACTTGACATCGTGTTCAGGAGCCACAATATGCAGCCTGGTCCGAATTCATCTGCTGTTTCTGCAGCCCTTTCAGCTCCCACCTGCGTGGTGTTTGAGCCAAATGCTGCTGCATTGGTTCACGTGCTCAAACTTTCTGTATGTCTAATGAAAACCAATGAGATTACTCAGTGCGCTCATGAAATCCTAGGAGGCACCAACGCAGTACCTAGGTATTGGCTCACACATCAGATTCTACCCTCAGTTGATTTAACAGTTGCTTTGACTCCATGGCATTCAATATAGCAATGCATCCTCTGCATTATCTGGATGGAACCAGCAGGGAAGCTGTGGGCTCTGTTCTCCAACACAGACGGCAAAATTTCTCACTCTCTTCTCAGCAGGCAGGCATAGACAGTAGATTCTAAGAAGTCCAAGGGGTGCATCTCAAAACTAGACCTGGCCAGCAACTGCTCTCAGCCTCAGGGTGGTTTTCCACCCTGAGGCTCTCAGCCTCAACAGCTCTCAGGGTGGTTTTCCAGATGGGGCCCTCTCGAGCGAAGCCACCTGGGTCACTCAGCTGGTAAACTCATCTCAATACATCGCTGGGAAGATGGCTTCTTCCCGAGTGTGCCAGATTCATTGCGTTTGTGCACAGTAATGAGACTGAAATCCGGAGAAGTAAATGCCACTGAGTCAGCTTCATGACAGTCTCACTGACAAGCAACTGTATGAAGAGAGAGGGAAATTACCTTTGCACTTTGGCAGCTCTGTCCAGGTGCCATTCTGACACGCTACGGTGGAGGCCCCCGTCATCTCAAAACCTTGCCAGCACTGATAGCGAGCACTTTCCCCAGGCAAATACCTTGACTTTTTAACACCTTGAACTTTACCACCAGCAATTTCTGGAGGAGGTCCACACGTCACATCTGAAAAGAGACACTGCTGCAGTCACGTTTGCAGTCGTTGAGGTGTTGCCCGATACAACCCACAGTTAAAGGAATCAATCTTGCTACAATTTCTGTCCAGATTTTCTGCCTCAGGTGGGTCACGGCTCCAAGAGCTCACCATGGAGAAAGCAAGGAGGTGTGAGAGCGGCAGCAGAACACTCTTCCTGGGACTCTCGGGAGACAGCAGGGTCAATGAGAGCTTCTAGAAAAAGCCAGTGTTTCTGTAGCTACACCTTACGGCACGAGAAGCCACATCAGCCTTCCTGCGTGCCCACGTCCCTCCCCGGGCAGCGCTGGCATTCCTGGAGATCACAGGGGTAGCAGCCAAGGCGGCACTCTGCTGAACCGCAGAGCTCTGGAGGACTGGCAGCGCTGGAGGAGCTTGTCAGCCTGCACTGCTCAGGGAGGGGTAAGTGCAGTCAGCTCCATGGAGGTGTGTGAAAGCCAAGTAGCACTTGCTCACCCTGCAGCCACAGATTTGGGCAGGGGACAGAGCACAGCTCCTCACAGCTGGCACCTCATTTGTCCTGTGCTCATCTATCTCCTATTCATTTCTGAAAACACTTTATTCTAGCTCTTAATGAACTTCTGCTTACAAGATATCACCTGCATCAGTAATATTTTAACAATTGGATTACAGATTCCTCAGCATGTCTTAGAATAGATGGCCTGAGTTATACCATATCATTTATACTCCTATTACTGGAAGGTGCCACAAAAGAACAAGGAGAAAAATCGGGAAAGAATAAGAATGAAAAAATCCAAATATTTATTCCTGGTGAGCAAATTTACAAACATAATTTACACCCATAATTTGAAAATTGCTTTCATATTCATACTGCACTCTGGCACCAGGCAGATACATCTCCCGTTGAGTTGTATAAGTCAAGGGAAAAAGCCAGGGTAAAACATCTTTTATGAAGAAATTATGTCTGAGTCCATGTTCTGAACGCCGGTGGCACCTGTATTCAACTTACCAGCTCAGACATCTTTATCCTAGGCAAGCACGAAAGAGTACTTCCGCAAGAAGTGGTGATAACTGGTAACTGCAGGACTTATTTTTCTGCTCAAATACAGGTAGCTACAATTGATCACATGAACGGTGCATCTGAAATGCAAATTTTTCTTTTGGTTTAAGTGAAAAGGAAGGGAGAGACTCTCCCACATCATGCACCTTTAATTTTGGTGACTTCCCTTCTGCACTAGATTTACACACACCCTTACCATCAGCAAGGCTATCTGTGGTGGGAAAACCAATTGCCCATTGGCTAGTCAGTCTCTGATAGTACAGGCAGATGCAGTTCATGTACATGAACAACTGCAAAATTACACACAAGATGTATTTGCCAGATCAAAATTATTCAAGTATGGTGCATATTTACCAGTGACACATGAAGGAAGCTCGATATGCCCGTTAAAACACTGCTTGATAGGAGAGGCTGTGAGTTTAAATCCCGTCGTGCACATAAATTCCTGCCGCTGACCACTTTGAATCAAAAATGTGCGTCTTTGTCCATTGGAGAGAAGTAGGTTTTGGGCTTCCAGCTGCTGTTTTGTAATGGTACATGGTGCTAGGGAAGACAAGAAAAATAAAAAATGGTGGAGCCTGAATCTTTGGTGGCTTCTAGCATGTGAAGCACCTCCACAGCAAAGACAGTGCACAACCAGCTTGGTTCTCACTCAGCAGTGATTTTTAAAAGTGAAGCACAGACGACTTAAACACTTGAGCTCTATCACAATTAATTCAGGGTGCTTAGTTTTAGGTAGTTGATCAACGATACGGCACAACTTCCAAGCATATTCTTATTCCCATGTATAAGAGACAACTTTACTGACTTTGCAAACAGCAGTGATGATCTCAAGAGGTACTGATTGCAGGAGATGGTACTCCTTGAAAAAAATAATTCATGAAATCCGTGGGAGTAAGTCTAATTTTATTCCGGTTGTGTTTCCGTTACCTAGGGTTAAAAATGAATTTTATAGGACTCCTAACAAAGAGCTCTGAGGAGGAAATTGAAGACAGCAAAGCAGCTTAGCACAACAGCGCTCCTCCCACATATGGGGGACAGTTAGGAAGCTACATGAAAGGATGTCTTAGCGAACGTCATCACTGGGGGAAAGAGGCTGACACCACGGTCAGCACCTCTACCTTGTTGCACAAGTTCTTGGAAGTACAGACAAAATGTTTATCTGCTTGTAACCTTCCAGACAGCTCCAAAATTCTCACAATGAAAGACACAACTGAGTGTAAATGATCTGGGGACACTAAAGCCACAAGTTAAGAAGTATTGAATCCAGGGATTAATCTTGGTCCGCTACAGACTTGGTAATCGAGCAACAAATGTAAACCTAATTCTGAAACCCCGACTTTAAGAATGATTAGAATTGTCCACCAGTACAAAGTCAACCAGCAATAAAAGTTACGCTTACCCAAACATTGTGGTGGTCCAGGTACCCAGATCTTTTCATGGCACGTTAACCGTTCTGATCCTGATAAGGTGTATCCAGGGTTGCACAGGTACTGCACTCTGTCACTTTCCTTATATGCTGATTTATGCCCACTAACAATTTCTCCAAAGTCAATGAGAGGTGGGTCTTCACAGGCTGCTCCTGCAGAAGCTGCGCCGATTCTTGTTATATGACTGCGCACTGCCATTTTCGTCTTACCCTGTTTTACACCTACTCGCAATTTCTTCAAAATCAATGATGGGTGGGTGTTTGCATGCTATTTCAGCAGAAACCGTGCACGAGTTCTTGTTAATTGATAGATACAGGACAGTACTGACAGCTGCAAATAATGGCACTACACAGGAGTTCAATAATATTCCAATGACCTACATGCCTCCATCTGGGAATATGCTGTGCTAATAAACAGCACTGTCTCCTTGCTCTAAGGAATTGTCATTGCCTTTACTATTTTCACCATCTTTGCATTGAAAAAAGTTACTAAACTAAACACAATTTAACTGAAAATATGAATAAGCTTGTGAATGTCTCAGAGCACAGTTTCTGTTTTCCAGGATTATGCTGGAATAAAGTTTTACACATGCAGTCACAATTCTCAATTTTCTGTAATTCTACAAATAAATCCATTTGTCCCAGATTCCTAAAATTAGTTCCACCATTTTAAAATGCAAGAAGTTGGATCATTTTTTGAAATTATAAGGTATATACAAGAAAGCACTTTTAAAGGCAGAGGGGGGAGAAGAATCTTGATATGATGAGTAGATTTAATGGATCAATGAGGGAGTTTAAAAGCGGTTATTTTAAGAAAGGTAGATATTCAGGGAAGACCTCCTTCAGGCAGCATGTTTTTTGCATCACACAGCTTATTGAAATAACAAAGTACCTGTATTTTTAGAGAGTTGTATGATGTTTTAAAATCAAATCACTGTTCTGCATTTTTAATAGCATGCATTCAGAATAATAGTAGCTAAATTGAAATACAAAGGAATTTATAGGGATTAATGTATTTTAAGTGAGGTATGGCTTGTAATAAGTTAGGTCCTTTATAGGAGTCATTAAGTTCAGGCACAAGGCAAAGAAGCAAGCTCATACAAGAAAATACAAAGCAAATATTCTTCAAATGTATAGTTCCAATTCATAACTCTCATTCCAAACTTCTGAAGGGAATTCTATAACAAGTAAATGGTATAGTCTCATTTTTTTTCCCAGTTCCTTTTTCTTGACTGTCACCAGCTACGTCAGTTAAAAGCATAGATTTCCATTTAACAACTCACCTTTACATGTAGCACAGCCCATCCACAGCAGAAACACTACGGTGTGGCTCAGCGGTGTCATTTCCACGCTTCAGAAGTTCAAGACGTCCTCTGCAACAGAGTTGTTATTTTCTGTGCTCCAAATCGCGTGTACTTGTTTTTTACTCCCGTGATTCCCGAGGCTGTCGTTGCCATCTCCCTCCCCTCATTTGCTTGCAACGCAGCAGTCAATCTGTACAGATAAATGATGCAATTGTTGCAAAAAGGCTTCACATTGGCAAGCCTCCAGTCGTCTGGGACCTCCCCTGTTTACCAGGACTGCTGGTAAATGATGGCGAGCGGCTTGGCAAGCTCCTCCACCAGCTTCCTCAGTACTCTCGGGCGGATCCCATCCGGCTCCATAGACTTGTGAGTGTCCGCGTGGCGTAGCGGGTCGTTAACTGCTTCCTCCTGGATTATGGGGGGTTTATTCTGCTCGCCGTCCCTGTCTTCCTGCTCAGGGGGCTGAATTCCCTGGGGATAACTGGTCTGACTATTACAGACTGAGGCAAAGAAGGCATTAAGTACCTCAGCCTTTTCCTCATCCTTGGTGGCAATGTTCCCCCCCACATCCAATAGAGGAGGGAGATTCTCTTTGGCTCTCTTTTTGTTGTTAATGTATTTGTAAAAACATTTTTTATTATCTCTTACAACAGTGGCCAGATTGAGTTCTAGCTGGGCTTTTGCCTTTCTAATTTTCTCCCTGCTTGACTTGACGAGATCCCTGTACTCTTCTTCCAAAAGTGGCAAACTCTCCTTTTTTTCCTGAGCCCCAGCAAAAGCTCCCTGTTCAGCCAGGCCGGTCATCTTCCCCACCGGTTCGCCTTACGGCACATGTGGACAGCCTGCTCCTGCGCCTTTAAGACTTCCTTCTTAAAGAATGCCCAGCCTTCCTGGACCCCTTTGCCCTTCAGGACTGTCTCCCAAGGGACTCTCTCAACCAGTGTCCTGAACAGGCCAAAGTCTGCCCTCCAGAAGCCCATGGTAGTGGTTTTGCTCATCCCCCTCCTTACTTCGCCCCAAATCGAGAACTCTATCGTATCACGGTCGCTAAGCCCAAGACGGCCTCCAGCCACCACATCTCCCACCAGCCCTTCTCTGTTTGTAAACAGCAGGTCAAGCGAGGCACCTCCCCTGGCAGGCTCACTCACCAGCTGTGTCAGGAAGTTATATCTTCCACACATTCCAGGAACCTCCTAGGCTGTTTCCTCTCTGCTGTGTTGTGTTTCCAGCAGACGACCGGTGAGCTGAAGTCCCCCACGAGAACAAGGGCTAGCGATTGTGAGACTCCTGCCCGCTGTTTATAGACTGCTTCATCTGCCTCTTCATCCTGGTTGGGTGGTCTATCACAGACACCCAGCAGGATATCGACCTTCTTGGCTTTCCCCCTCCTCCTTGCCCATAAGCACTCCACCTTATCGTCAGAATTGCCCAGTTCTACGCAATCAAAACACTCCCTAACATACAGAGCCACCCCACCGCCTCTCCTTCCTTGCCTATCCCTTCTGAAGAGCTTATAGCCATCCATTGCAGCACTCCAGTCGTGAGAGTCATCCCACCACGTTTCTGCGATGGCGACTAAGTCATGGCTATCCTGCTGCACAATGGCTTCCAGCTCCTCCTGTTTGCTGCCCATGCTGCGTGCATTGGTGTAGATGCACTTGAGCTGGGCTATTGATTTCACTCCCAACGTAGGCATGCCACCCTTCGGCTCCTCTCTAGTGACCCTGGTTACATCCCCTTCCCCCTCAAACCTAGTTTAAAGCCCTCTCGATGAGCCCCGCCAACTCATGGGCGACAATCCTTTTTCCCCTTTGAGACAGCTGAACTCTAGCCGGCGCCAGCCGGCCCGGTGCCGTGTAAACATCCCCACGCTCAAAAACACCAAAATTCCGCCAGTGGCACCAGCCTCTGAACCACAAGTTGAGCAGGTGAATTTCTCTGTTCCTTTTGGTATTCTTCCCTGCCACTGATGGGATTGAGGAAAGCACTACCTGTGCTCCTGATCCCTCAACCAATCGCCCCAGTGGCCTGAAGCCCCTTTTGATCGCTTTTGGATTTCTCTCCGCAACCTCATCGTAGCCCACCTGCGTAACCAACAGCGGGCAATAATCAGAGGATCGTACCAGACCAGGGAGTCTCCTAGTAATGTGAACTAAAAAGGTGAACTAAAAGAAAATTAATTTCCACCTTATCTGCCACCATTCCTGCCCCTTTTTACAGGTCATTAACCTTTATAGATCTGTATAGGTCATTAACATTTGGCCTCATTTGTAACTCAGTCACTGGAAGACACTGAGTTGCCTTTTCTAAATAGCAATTGCTGATCAGGCAGCCGTTTCCAGTAAGTCAGCTCCAAAATGGTTGCATAATTTTTATTACACACCATGCAGACTTTCTTTCTCTCCTCTTTCTCTCTCTCCTCTTTCTTTCTTTTTCTTTCTTTCTGAAAGACAAAAGAAAGTGTTCTTCCTATTCAGGATCATGTTTCCTTATATTCACCTGAGAAAATACAGGCACTCTTTAAAAGATCTGATCTCCACACCAAAGTAGAAGGACTTCTACTTCATGTCCTTTCACCTCAGGACTTCAGAAAGTAAATCACCACTTGTTAAAACATAGGAAATTGCTCTGAATTCTACTTCCAACAAATGTTCCAGAGACTGACTTTTAATCTCCCTCCATGTTCCCCAGTTCGGCTCTTTCAAGAGAAGGGTCTTTTCCCATTTACCAAATATTCTTATGCTTTATCCAGAGCTCCTCAAAGGCAACAGGTCTGGGCAACAGGCCCACCAGCTCCACTGCATGAAACATTTAAAAGTCAATTTAAGGTGTTGAAACTTCACTGGGACACAGGTTCACCTTGCTTAAAACGTGCCAATCTGAATCGGCACATACAGCACTCAAAACTTTGCCTGTTACAGGAATTGCCCCGATCTGTGAGTTTACATCCAGAGAAAAGTCAGTTTCCTCAATTATGTACCACGGAGGTGAGAGCTTAACTGGAAAACAGAAATTACAATCTATAAATAAATCTGAATGCCTTTTCGGCTGATGTTTGCAAAAAAATGCCTAAGTGCAAGGTTGTTACGCAAGAGGAAAGACCTCTCCGTCGTGACACCACAATGGTTTTAAACTGAAAGAGGGTGCATTTAGATTGGATATAAGGAAGACATTTTTTACAACGAGGGTGGTGAGACACTGGAACAGGTTGCCCAGAGAAGTTGTGGAGGCCCCATCCCTGGAAACATGCCAGGTCAGGCTGGATGGGGCTTTGAGAAACCTGATCTAGTGGAAGACGTCCCTATCTATGGCAGGGGGGTTGGACTAGACGATCTTTAAGGGTCCCTTCCAACCCAAACTATCCCATGATTCTATGATAACAAAGAAAAGGTTGATCTTGAAAAAAATTGCAGAAGCCAAACTTGGTGCAGAAATGTTATCGTATCATCTACCTACTCCCAAGCCAGCGCTATCACCGTGAGATGACAGAGCTGAGACCTATTGCCATACTGACGCCATTGGAAGGCTCTGCTGCCCAAGGAAAGGCGCCAACAGAAACATAAAATAATTATTTTTCTCATTCCTCACACAACCAAAAAAACTCCATTCTTTTCTGAATGTTTCTTAAGAAGAGAAGGCCGGGAGGAGACCTTATTTCTGGTTTTGGCTTCCTAATGGGAGAGTACCGAGAAGATGGAGCCATACTCTTCTCGGAGATGCACAGTGATAGGATGAAAGACAACAGACACAAATCTGCGGCAAAAGAAGTTCCAGTTAGATACTAGAAAAAAGATTCGCCCCATGAGGGTAGACAGACATGGGAACAGGTTGCCCAGAAAGCTTAGAAAATATCTCCTTGGAGATATTTTCTGGCTGGAACTCAGCCAGACAGGGTCCTGAGCAACCCGATTCTTATTCTGCAATTCTATGCCTACCTATGCAGAAAGACAGCAAAAGTTCAGGACCGTTAAAGGGTTACACTGAGGTCTTTGGTATGTTGATGGTTGTTTGACAAGTTATTCTAGCACCAGGGTTTGCTAAGTCTAAGCAAATAATGTCAAAGATAAAAATTCTTTCTCTGCTTCCAAAATACACTTAGGACGTCAGAAACACTCTTGGGCTTGTACATCACTGAACCTCATTTGCACTGTATATTCCACATACACTAAGCACAGCGTTGTGACAGATGTACTTTCAGCCTGCCACCCACACTAGGACAACAGCCTGAGCCGTGTGCCTGCAGCAGCTTCTCTGCTACCACAGCAGTGTGTGTAGCTGATCTATGTCTTCCCACACTGCCTAGCCACATTTACACGAATATATTCTCGGAAAATTAAGGTTGTCGAAAGGAGTCATTAATAAAGTTTCCTTACCTTCCAAAAAGCAACTTTATCACTTCCTATGTTTTCATTAACTTCTGTAAGAATTCTGTGTTCAGTTGGTTTTGTAATGTTCATGTTGTAAATCTTTCTTTTTCAAGATTTCACACAGATATTTCTGAGCTTTTTCAGATTTTGAGACACAAGCTGTAGCTCTCATTTTCTTTCACTTAATTCTGCTGTGCTAATTAACAGAAATAACACAGCCGCAGATTTCAAATTGCAAGCAACAAGTTTGTTTTCAACTAATTCATGCAAAAAAATTGCAAAGGGGAAAATGAAAGAAATCCGTGTTCTCTTTACCAGAGAAAATACCTGGATACTGTCCTGAACATGCTGGGGCAGGGGAGAACAAGAGAATTAAATACACTGGCACAGACTGGTGTTAGGAATCAACTGGGAAGATGCTGATGCCATTGGGCCTGGAATGGGCACCAACACAGTGATATGTGGACGCTCCATCCGTTTGTCTCGGGTGTTTCTCCCTGCTAGCCAGAGAATGTGCAGTGCCCCCCTGCCCTGAAGAGGTCTTCCAGACCATGGAAACAGGTATGATCGCTGTGGTACGGGCAAGACTACAGATTTAGGGTTTTAGCCTGATCTAAGCTAAGGTGATCAAGCACAGAGCTGCTTGACTGGAATGCCTGGAGAGTCTCAATTATATCATGGGCAGACCTTATTACCCTTTTTTCTTGTTTATTGATCCTCTTTGCACCATGCTTGTACTTCCTGTTCTCCAACCTGGTCTCCTTCCAAGTAAACAACCTGCCCCAAATTACTTTTTCCCCATTCGTCCATTTTGGTTACCTCTGTATTCAAATTTGGATTTTCTGATACTGATACCTAGGTAACGTTGACCCTGTGTGGTGTTACTGATATGGTCACGGATGTACTAGCTGCCTTACAAGATTTTGCTTACAGAGCTACTCCATCATGTAAACACCCTTCACGTTCAAGGGAAGTAGTTTTTCTTCTACCTTTCATAGACACAGGAATGATTAAGATGTAAAAACTCAGAGACTGAGATGAATTCCAATGTATTTTGGCCTCAGCACAAGTAGTTTCTGGATGCATAGCAAGCCTAGATGGCAGCTATTAAGGTAACAATGCTCAATTCACCAAAATTGACTGGTTAAAAACTTATCACCAATCATTTTGTTTAACCAAGTTCTTACGTTACTTCTTAACTGAGAAAGACTCACCAATTCACATTAAAATTGTTGTTCATAACATGACCTAGAAAGAAAAGCTATAGTGAACATCTAGTTCAGATCTACATGTCACACATCAAAAGTTCATTATATTAAATTGCTATATCTTATTGTTATTTGTCTGCATTTTTAAATACCACTTTACAAAGCAATGACTTTTCAATCTTTTGAAAACATTTTGGAATGCTATTGCAAATAGCATGTAAATGCTATTGTTACCAACCTTTTTTCCCACCAAATGGTTGACTGGGTTTTGATTAAATAAGCAGAATTTGTCTATTTCTTGAATGCTTTAATTTCTTTGTTGTTTTATTTATTCACGTAACACTCACAAAAGCCTTGGAAAACCGTAGAGAGCAGCATACATGCAATATCGCAGAAAGAGGGACTACAGAGATAAAATACAGAAGAGACCCTTACAATGACTTTTTTATTAAAACATACTAAAATGGATGCGAAGCAAACATTGTCTATATTCCTGAATTTCTTCACATCTTCAGTCACACAACATGTTCAAACGCAGAGCCCCAAGAGTACCAATGTTTAAGTGTCATAGGAAATCATACAAAGTAGTTGGACTAGACGGTGTAATAGTTTAAATGCTCTCAATTAGCAAAACAAAGATGCTTGCTTGCCTTTCTTAAGAATACTAATTAACTACAGAGTAGAATTTGCATATTTTTAGGGTTTAGATGGTTTCATAGATCCATTAAACACTCTTTTTTTTTTTTTTAATACTTGCTTTTTTTTCTTGTCCCTCAAGCCTTGTCCTTTAGAGGCTTCTTACCTGTGAAAGGTGACATGGGTACTGTTAAGATGTACAAAAAAATAGGCCTCTCTTTTCTCTCTGTAAAATTAGCATTTAACATCATTTAACATCACAACATTGAAGGCCACAAAATTAAATCTCAATTTAGCTATATTCTGTAGTCACAAAAGCATTCATGCTATCAAACCCACCAAATATCCTCAACAAAGGGCGCTACTTGCTCAGCATCTTCTCATCATGGTGCTTTGCTCAAGTCCTCCAGATTGTGATGCATCCTCAAGTTTATCAGTGTAAGCCTTACAAAACTCCTTCATCCTAAATCTTCCACACATAGACCAACATTGCATTCTTCTGCTGCATTCCCAGTCCTCATACCACAAAGCACTTTCACTTCCCTCCCCCTTCAGCTCAGACCCAACAATGCCACTGAACACTCATTTCTCAAAGCTGACTGTAGTGATCTTGAAAATATGAGGCCATCTTAATTCAGCTGTTAATACCAGATAAAGAACAGGTACATACCTTTCCTATAGGCTTTCCTGAAGTCCATAGTTATTTTCCTCTTTCGACACATCTTGGATATGTCAGCTGTCCTCTCTTACACTGCACTTGAAATAAAGTTGTACCAGATTCTGCTCCAAAATGGTTCTGTTTACAGTAAAATCCAACATAATCCCCATGGTAAAAGTAAACTTGATTCTCATAGAACCCTTGCAGCAGCACATTATTTTTGTCCATTTCGTTTTTTGACAAAGTACAGGGCTCTAAAGAAGAGAGACTTAATCAGTGTTAATAAATCAATTCTTTTTGAAATAGAATCGTTTTGACTAGTCTACACTAAAACTGTAGATTATTTGCCATTCTCTTAATATATTACACATGAAATCACTGTATTATTGGATACTGCAGGCATGTCATATTTAAGGAAAAAAAAAAAGCCAGACAAGCTTACATTTGCTTCTATTAAAACTTTCATCTCTAAGTGAAAAAAAATGAAGTTGAGATCTTAAAGTTCTAGTTGACAATACTCAATTTAAAAATTCTAAGTATCTGAATTTAGAGAGAGTTGGGGTTGTTCAGCCTGGAGAAGAGAAGGCTCTGGGGAGTGGCCTTGCAGTATTTAAAGTGGGCTTATAAGAAAGATGGGGACAGACTTTTTAGTAGGCCTGTTGCAACAGGACAAGGGGCAATGGTTCTAAACTAAAAGAGGGTAGATTCAGGCTAGATATAAGGAAGACATTTTTTCTGAGGGTGGTGAGGCACTGGAACAGGTTGCCCAGAGAGACAGTAGATGCCCCATCCCTGGAAACATTCAAGGTCAGGCTGGACGGGGCTCTGAGCAACCTGATCTAGTTGAAGATGTCCCTGGCTCATTGCAGGGGGGTTGGACTAGATGACCTTTAGAGGTCACTTCCATACTATTCTATGATTCTGTGAATTACGGAGAGAAATTAGTGCTTATTTATCTCATGACACCTACCTATACAAACTGGTGGTGAAGTCCACTGTCCTTCAGAACAGTAGATACGCTCAGATCCTTGCAAAAAATGATAGTCAGAGCAACTATACTGAACTGAAGAACCATTGTCATACTGGCTCAGAGGTGGGAGAGTAAGAGCTCCATTTGCAATAGAAGGTGGAGAGTCACATTTTTCTGTAGGAGCTGGAATGGCATTTGAGAAACGTTCAGCTTAAGAAACCAAGAAATCAGCAGTTTTAAATGTCTGTCAACACTAGATATCTATCACTCTCAGAGTATTTTCTTTCTATTTCGTTATGTCTCAGATCAGAATGCAATCTCCTGCTTAACTCTAACCATAAGAAATCCCTTGTGTGCATTTAATTGCTTACAGCTGTCCTTCTACAGAGCTTTGAGTTCCCTGGGCTTGGAGAAGAGCTCCTCCCTCCTTTCTACAGCCTTCCCCATCAAAGGAAGGTGTATTGTTTTTCCATGCTTGGATATTTTTAACATTGTCTTGTTTAACAGATACCCTTGTCTTGTGCAAGGGTATCTGTGCATATCTGTATTGTTGAACCCTAAACATCTATAGACTCTAGGCCTGCACTGCCAAAGCAAATTGTTTCTAAACAGGTCTGAGATTGATTAATTGCCTTAAAAAAGGCAATTAAAAAAAAAACTATTACCTTGCATAATGCATTTCGGATATTTCAGTCTGCCATGGTTACACTGTGTCCTCCCAGGAGATGGCATGGTAGTCTGGAGAAAACTGTATCCTTGTTTACATTCAAACTCTATGAGATCACCATGTAGGAAAATTAATTCTTCCTGTCTCCATTTCAACTCTATGTTGTTGTTGTTCATATCAGTTACATTAAGAGTGCATGGTTCTAGGAAATAAAAGCCTACTTCAATAAAAAGCAACCTTAAGTGATTTCTTAGCTCCCTTTTGTAGGAGTCAAGAAAGAGAAATCTAAACCATTAGTTCCAAAAAGTTTTCAAATCTTGCAAGAAAAAAAACCTATAGATGCATAAAAAAAAGAATGCAAATGTGAAGAAATAGGCTGAAGTAACAGAAATAACATGCAAAAGAAAGCCTAAACTGGGAACGGTAAATCACAGAAAACACACACTTCTGACACTATCTGGTCTCTCAAGTATTTGTAAACATATGGCAGCTTGGGTTTACCATTGAAGAAGAAAAGAACTTCTTTACTGTAACTTGAAAGGACTTTTCATAATGAAAGTAGTCATCCATCAAAATTAACCTGTCAGATTTGGCTGACAGGTTTGATAAGTCTTTTGAGGATAGTAGTAGTTAATACACACTAAATTTAAACTGTTAACCCAAGGAAGCGTTTTGACAATTCCCTTTGCTTTGTTTTTTGCTTTGTTTTGTCACTGTTAAAAGAATTTAGAGATCTGTGTTCTTCTTTGGGCTTTTTTGGGTTATTCAAGGTCAATATTGGTTTGGTCGCTTTCCGACAGGTTTCTTAAAACTTAGTGCCAGGATCACATCAGGTAGCCTAGCTTTTCATCAGACAGTTAACCTCATTAACTTTTGAAACCACTGTTCAACTTCAATAAAGCCTGACAGGGGGACAGTTACAAAAATAAATTTCTACAAGTTCCATGAGAATCATTGCCTGATAGAGGCCCTTTTTAACCTTTTGCTGAGGGAAAGGCAAGGAGAAATCAGTTATTACGCATTCTAATGACAGCACCATAACAACAACTTGGTATGGATATTTTCCTGAAACTAACTACAGTATGTGCTCTTTCTGGTCTGAGGAGGTGAGGGTTGAAAAGAAATCTCAGAAAACACGGAAAGATTGACATGGTTATTTGGATGCTTCGGAGACAAGTAACACTCATGGGAAATGAGTTTTCATTATTTCACAGGATTTGTTAAATTTGAGTATTCAGATCCAAGAATTCTGATCTGGACCTTTCAATCCAGACAAGGTACATTTTATTCATTTAGAAATAAGCAATTAAAACTGAACTGATTATTTATTTGCATTTTCACAGTAGATTACAAACTTGAAGTGAGTCAATTTAACAGAGGATGCTAGTAAAATAGAATTATTTCATTACAGAAAGGAAGGAAAGATAAACAACCAACTCTTGTAGATCATCAGAAGTAGTATTCCTGCTAGTATTGGTACATTCCTAAGGGGAGTTCTAGACATCGTTTTGAACAGCATACATAAGAGCAACGTGGAAAAATTAGAAAGTCCAGAATGAAATGATAGACATAAGGACACATAATAAAAACAAAGGCTGAAGGTTTAAAAAATGAAAGTCCAAGAAGTCATTGTATTCCTTGTTAATCATAGCTAAAAGCCGTTTTGGCAATGGCTGCAGTCCTTCCTTTGAAACATCTACTGAAGGACAGGAAGAAATTCACTGAATGGAGGAGATGGGAGCAAGAAATTAAGAGAATCCTCCCGGGTAAGAGGGATAGCTATGGTCTAGAACATCTCACTCAGGAAAACAGAGGCATCTATTTAATTGGGTGTTTGTAAGAACAGGCTAGAGGACACCTAGCAGGAGTGGCCTAGGTATATTTGATTTTGGTGCATCCTCATGTTTCTGGAACCTTTATTAACTCAAATAAAAGAGAAATTCAGGTGGTCCTGAAAGGATTATCTAGAGGTTCTTTCCAGTTTTACCATTCTGTCTTATGTATGACAAAACTTTCTTTTTCTTACAAGACTTACCTAAGCAAGTTGGTTGTTCTGTCCAGTTTCCTCGTTCACAGTAAGCAGTACTAGGTCCATCCAAAAAATGGTAACGTTGACAACCATATTCTACTGAGGAACCATTTTTGTAACGTGTCAATAATGGACCAAGAACAACACCATTTTTAATCACAGGTGGAGAGGTACAGTCTTGCTGCATTTCTAATACGAGGTAGGGAGGTAGGTAATTAGATCTTTAAAACAATGTTAACACTGGCAAAAGTATCAGACTAATAATAGACTGAGCAAAAAATTTATGTACAACTAAAAGTAAACCAATATAATTTCTTTCTCGAGCTTAGTTTTCAGAAACTCTACACTTGCCTTACTGAATTGCAGGCAGTCATTCTATTTCTGTCTACACTCCTCATCTGTGTCCACTCTTGACCCTTACTGGGTGACACTCAATACAGATTAGTCCTGTTTCTGTGATGAGGTGATCTTTATTTGTTGCTTGAAATGTTTAGCCCACAGGTGGTTCAAAACAAACAAAAGAAACCTCACTGGAACTATTAATCAAAGGATCAGAAAAATACTAATACATTTGCATGTTCAGACAACATTAACAGAAGGGGTACAAAATGACTGAACATAAATGCTAATATATGAAATAAAATTACAAATACAGCACAGGCTTATAGGTGTAGTTCATAATCACTAGAAACAAGCAACAATGGCCTTTCATTCATTCAGACTGCTGCATTGACATCTGTAGCACATGCAGACATTTTCAAGAGTAAGGGACTGCACTATAGCAAAAGAGTAGTAAGAGTAGTCATGGCATGCCTATAATAGCATTGGAGAGTATTGAAGTCCCTTTTAAATAGAAAAGCCATGTTCACCTACTCATATCTTCATTGCGATAGGTTTTGCTTGCCCTTATTGCTGCATTTGCCTCGAGTGATGGTGGTGCCGCAGACTCCCGTTTATCCATAGTTCCTATAACCACAGCAGAAACTTAGAACAAGTTTTCTCAGAAATAACTCATTTGCAAATACCAAAACAGATAGACACCGATGCCTTGTGAGATGTAATAAAATCAACATTCCAGGGGAGAACTACACAACACAGATGCCAGCTGAATTCACCTGGCTCATGCTTTCTCTTTAATCTGTGAACAATGGATTGTCTGCAAATTATGCAGCACTTTACCTCTCAAGCATTTTAACAGAGGACAACATAAACAGTTTTGCAGATATGGAAACTGAGGCTCTCCAGAAAATTAAGGCATTGTTTCAAGAATCGTTTCTGTTCAGTTGCCAGTCTTCACAAAAGTACTAACCCATACAAATAGGGGGTGATGTCCATTTTCCTTTTTCGCACTGGATTTCCTCAGATCCTCTTATTTCAAAGGTACTTTGACACTGTATACGAACTTTGTCTCCGTTATGGTATGTTCTTCTAACTGTGACGATATGGGCATGAGGAGGAAGTGGTGGTGGAGGACATTTATTTTTTACATCTGAAAATAAAAAATACATATTGTTTTCTCGCTAATCAAAACCATGTACACAATTAATTTTACTATACAGCACGCAAGCCTATCACTCAAAACACATTTTTGGTTGATCCAGAGTAATTGTTTACTCCCATTTTCTTAACAAAATGGGAGACCAGAAAAAAAAGTGATTTTACATTCAACAAGTAGAAAATAGAGGTATTATGCTATTGCACTGCTATAAACAAATTTGTAATTTCTCCACATAGACTTAATAAAATGTTCTCTAAAGGGCTTCAGGAAACAGAGATTTCCCATACCCTCCATTGATATAATATTGAAAGCAGTTTATGTATTAATTCTAATGCTACAGAAGCAGCAATAGTCATAGCCCATTTCCTATCCCCAAATTAAGTTTGCGATTACTGTACCCTCAAAACTAGATTTAGGCCATGTTTTCATTCTCCTGAGCACCCCACCTTCTCTGCACTCACTCAAGAAAAATTCCTGCTGTGTCCTCAGAATAAATACAGGGCTGGGGTCCCAACACATGCCATTTAATTCAGATATTCTAGTGCATCTTAAATGCTACTGTATTTTCTAGGAAAGGAAGATGAATTTCATCTCTGTGCTCAATCACATAGTATTCTACAAGATTAGCTATAAAGGAATTACAAAACACTAATTTTCCTGAAAACTGTGCTTAACACATTGTATTTTTTAAAGGCTAAATATAATTATTTTTCATCTCGAGCACCCCATGCACAATGATTATTAAAGCTGCTTTAGAAAGCATGCTTCACAGGAAAAATTCCTGTAAAAATATATTAGAAACTAATACCATAGATTTAGCTTAAACCAATAAAAACGGTTGATTGTCCCATCCTCTGTCATCAACACCTGGCATCCCTTGTACATGAAGCAGAGAATTTGCTACCACAAGGCAGTGAGATCTTCTAAAGTTCAGAAGTAATCCTCATAAAGGAGACAATATCCAGATAAGACAATGATCCACAACTATCAAGGTATGTTGAACAATATTATAAACTCTCAGCTAGCGTAAACGTTGATTTGTACTGTTTTCTCCTGTATACTATACCTCATCTGGTTCACTAGACCTTTCATTCTTTTGAAAGTTTCTTTTCTGAGAATCTCCGTTATCCCCCAATGATTGGGGAAGTGATAGTAATTGCTAAAGGTGTGTTTCTGTCCTCAGGATGACCTTTCTAGTTAATTCTGTTGAAAACATGTCCAGTATGGAGAGGCTGTAAAACTCTGAAAAGTACCACAATCCCCAAGCTCCAGAGGAACTTGTTACAAATTTCAGTTTTAATGCCTCTCAAAAGGCATGTTCCCACCTCACGAGGCAGGATTAAACATGCTTGATTAAACCTTCCTGTGCTCTGAACGTGGTTTTACTTGAGCTTTAGGGGCTGAACAACTTCCCTGTCATTGTTGATTCCTGCTTCTCCAGGACACAACGGCAGCAAGAGACAGTATCTGCTCCATTGTTAGAGTCCACTGAAAACTAATTCCAATTATCATTGCCTCCCTCCCTGCTACCTTGGCTCCATGCCTTTCAGCTAAGACTTGATTTCTAGTTAGGCTGTGAACTGGTACAAAGAGCATATTTTTAGTTTGTATTCATAAAGCATTTCATGAAAGAAGGTGCTAGTCTTTCACTAAGAATGTGATATAGTAAAACTGTAAAAATAAGGTACCTTCACACACTGGAGGGTCTGGATGCCATCCAAAATAATAACACTGAATTAGATCAAATTCACTGACAGAATAATTTTCCTCACAGAAAAAGTGAACTACATCTCCCTCTTCATAGATTTTCTTCACAGGATAGAAACCTCCATGTGCTACTGCACTCAAAGAGGAACAAGTTATTTCTAGGAAGAAAACACACAGCAGTGAAAACCGGCTGAGGAAGGCTTTCCCCCTGCCCCCAACACCGTATAAACCAAGCCTTTTTGCAAATTTTTGTTCATTTGTAGAATAAGTCATATTTCAAGCAGAATTATTTTCCAGACCATTACATACTAGTGCAGTTTGGAGTAAGGGACCACCCATGTGTTCGACACACTGCTTCTTCTGTAGTGTTTCCTCCTGCAGTATGATATCCCTCATCACATTTGTACAGCAGTGTTTCATTCAATCGAAGCTCTTGTTGGGCTGTGAAGTAGCTGCCGTGATGTAAATTGGGTACTCGACACAACTCTTAAATAAATAAAGCATATACATAATATTAATTGCTCTGTTCATTTCGAGTTATTAATCTAAAATTTGCCTTAGATACACCTTAAAAGTGGTCATATCCAAGGCAAAATCTTTGCAAATAACAAATAGTTAAAAATGCAGTAGTTTGCACAAGCTTTCCAGTCATCATTTGGAAAGAAAGTTTGGATGGCAATGGATTTGAAACAAAGCAATTTCATCTATACTGATTCCTTCTACGTACAATTTTACCTGTACAAATTCATAAAGCTAGCAGCGTGTGAAATCTGACCTTCTTCCCATGAGGTACAGCTGAGAACCTACTTTAGGAATACTCAAATGATAACCTAACATAGGCAATTTGGCCTTACAGGTACAGCAAGGACAGCAGAATTATATACATATAAGACAGATTATAAAGGAGAAAATTGCAGAATCCTACCAAATTTTTTAGTACAGCTTGGCTGGGAGGACCATCCATCTGGCCGACATTGTACTGTATCTTCAGTACCACCACTTGGAGTGTGGTAGCCTGGATTACACTTGTATTGCAGTTTCTCATGTATTTTGAAGTACATTTCTGTACCGTAAAAAAAGCCATTTTCCAAAAGAGGTTTATTACATTTTTCTAAATGAAAGGAGACAGCTTGGTTAGAAAGAAGGAATTAACGGAATATTTTTGTTCTCTGATAAGCAAGAGAAGGGGGGTTTTAGCTATCCTGATCTAATCTTGTTTTCTTGACCTATTGAAGAAACTACCACAATCATCAAACAATACATCAAACCGATAGGAATGACATGGAACACGACAACCAAGGAGTCTAGAGCTAGGGAGGCTCTAGAAGGTATACATCTGAAGGGAAACCATCTATTAGTTTTCCCAAAATAAGGAAACCAGGCAACTTTCTTGGTGCTCTTAAAGCATAGATGGTAAAAAGCCCTTAAAATATGTATTATTGTAAAAACGTTCCATATATAACCATACATAGTTTGTATACATCAAGGATTGACTTCACCTTGTCCTAACTTACACATTTTATCCCTCCTGTTATGCAGCTTCTGTTCCTGCATGTTCAAGGAAATCCAACTAGAAAAGTTTCCAGCTAGAAGCAACGATGAGATTAATAAAACTAACTCACTGTAGCATTGTGGCACTGGAGACCATCCTTTTGCTGTACAAGTTATTCTTCCATCTTGATTCCCAGTTTCAGTTGTATAACCAACCATACAAGAATAGGAAAGTTTTTTTTCCTTACGCATAGGGAAATAGTAACTTTTGAAATTATAATAGTACTGGGCAATCTTTCCATTTTCTATGTGTGGCAAATCACAAGGTTTATCTGCAAAAAGAAAAATATATTTTTCTCACTGAAAATCTCAGCCCAGATATGAACTTTTTTTGCATTAATTTATTTAATATCAGTCGGATTGATTCAGGCTTTCCAACAAGGTGAATGAAATTCTGCATACTTACAAGCATGAAGGGTCTTGTAAGACTCACTGAAATTAAGATCTGTTACAATTCTATCAGCTTTTGTTCCTTCGGTTCACAGGAATATCAGCTCTAGAATGAAACTTCCTAATGTGAACTGGGCAAAACTGATGCAGGACACATTTATTTGACTTTTTATTTAGCCCAGAAGATGTAAGCGTGAGCACCCTTTGCTGCATAAACATACCGATGCCTGCTCTAAAATCCAGTGGCAACAGTGTCAAGATTAGCTACGCCATAGCTCCGCAATTCAGCAAACTACCAGAACAGTATGACAAACTGCCGGGAGTCAATATAGGAGTTAAACTTGCTGAAGAAAGCGAATTTAGAGAACAGAAACAATGGAAAAGAAAGAAGAAATGGAGGTTAAGGAAAGAACAAGCAGAACTGCAATTAAAAACAAAACAAAAACCCCCAAACCAGTAATAGGAGAAAACCTTTAAAAGGAGTTGTGCTGAATATGACATTGTTATTAAAAAAAAACCCACCAAAACAAAACACAAAACCAACAAACCAAAAAGCAATACTTATGTTTGGATTTCTTATAAAATTATCCTTTGGGTCTCAAAAATTCTCTCCATGGCATCACAAGGCAAACTAACCTGAAGAATCAAGTTTTAAAAAACTGAATCACCACCTATGAATCTCATTATAATTGAGCAGAATTTTCCCACAAGTTGGTACTGCTGCATTCACCCTACACATATTAGAACCAAAGTAACAAACTATCACTCCTTTATTGAATAATGTCCCTAGAATTTACTGCATTTACTAGAATTTTCTGGAAATTCAGTATTTTTACTAAATGGAAATTGCAAAGATTTTTTTTTTTTTTTAAGTAATTCCCTTCCTCACACAGCCACTGGATCACTTCGAAATAAAAAAAATAAAAACCAACACTGAGGTTAACTGAGATTTTTAAGTAATTAAAAGACAGAAATGGTTGCTACCTACATACCTTTTGTTTGACTTTCCAAAGGGTATCAGTGCAATTTCAAACTGCTTTGCATAAGGACAAAACTCTAGTGAAGACAGAGGTAGTTGCAACAAATATGTTGGAGTTAAATATACGTTAGCACATACAAAATGAAATGCAAAGAAAGGGACACCTTTTCAATTAAGGGAGGTGTACCCTCATATACAGTCCACAGCTTTGTGAACTTGCAGTTCAAGTGGTATGTAAACTATATAAACCCAGGAATTTTAAAGCAATACTGAAAGGAGGGATAGAAAATGCAGAACCACCCCAGACTAGGCTTCTGCAGGTTCCATTTAACTTCCCCTCTTTTGCTTTGCGGTAAGCCAAAACACTTCAGTCACCAAGACACTTCAATATATAAAATGTTTTAATAGTACAAAGCTCAATTTGTGTAAGTGCCTCAAAACCGTTCAAATACATTTCAAAAGAAACTTTTTCTGAATAAAAGCGAAGCTTTCAATATTATGGCTTTGAAGCTTAGATATGAATC
The DNA here is from genome assembly GCF_035582795.1 of Mycteria americana. Classification (NCBI taxonomy): domain Eukaryota; kingdom Metazoa; phylum Chordata; class Aves; order Ciconiiformes; family Ciconiidae; genus Mycteria; species Mycteria americana. The sequence continues at coordinate 44,170,705 of NC_134371.1, forward strand.
TGTAGCCCTGAGCTACAGCAACAGTTGAATCATGATCAGCAGCCATCTCACAACAAAATTACATATTAAAAGCAGCGTTTACTCTTGGTAAAGATATGAAAGACTTAAGTTACCTTAGACTGCATGTTCTAAATTCAATGTACATTTATTAACAATAGAATTCAATGTATTTACCTTCTGCAAAGAGTTTGCCTGAATACATCGTAACTAGGAAGAAAAAACAGATTCTAAATCTCATCTTCCTTACTGTCTCCATCAACAGGTTCCACCACCTGTGAAAACTCCAAGTATTACTTTTGTAAATAATTAACTGGATTTTCAAAGGTATTCACAAATGCCTTAGTGGCCATGGTATTTTGTAACAAGTTATTTCACTGAAAACACTATTTTCATTTATTTTAGTTCTCCAAATACCCTAACACTAGACTTGCAGAATTCGCCTTTCATTTGGCATACTTTACATCAGTAAAGAGGACAGAATTTATCATTTTACAGTGAAACCAGGCAACAAGCTTATGGAACAATTTAAACTAATTGAACACTGCTCCCCTCAGAACCTCCTGAGTTTCAAGTTTAAAGGGCATTCTGTTATCAGATTATTTACCTTGGCTGAAATAAGAGGAAATAGAAAATTCCCCCCTCCTCCAGCCTACCCCCATATAACCAGTCAGTCGCATTCTAGATGTTATTCATTCTGGAGGCTCTTACATTAAGAGCATAGCCACTAGTATTATCTGTCTGTTGGGTTTTGTTGTATACAGCTAGCCCCTTTTGAGTCTCTTTTTAAACAAAACAAAACAAAAAAATAGAACCTCATCTACAATGCATTATCACCTAACTGACTAATGCTACCAGTTGATTTAGCATCCTGTTCTACCCTTGGGAGGCATAATCTTTAAATTTGGGGGTGGGAGGGTATAATTTTACAGTTTTCATTTTCTTGGCCTTGCTCTAAGAAAATGCGATTCCAAGGCACAAGAGAACAGAATTTAAGGGAGATGCTGTGATGAACACCATCTATTCAGCCGGATGAGAAGCATGCTTGTATGTATTGCTCACTTGATAGGAACAAAGCACTCACAAATCACCTCCCTTAAAATATCAGGTCAGAATTTCTAAATTCACCCTTATGACATCCTGTTGTTTCCTCATAATCTTGTCATGTTTAAAAAAAAAAATGGGAATTATAAGAGGAAAAAAAATACGTTTCCTACAGTCACACATGATCCCTCAAAACCTTATGAGAAAGTAAATGCTCCCCAAAAACAGTAGCCAGTTTTGAAATCCATGGACTATGGATTTCTTCCTACCTATACCCCTCCAGATCAGACAAGCCAGCATAACTGTGCCACACAAACAACTGCTTTTAATAGCATTCTACAATATTTAATCAGAGTGAGGAATACCATGCTATTTGTAAGCTTCACAGTTGTGTAATAACAATACATTACTGCACTAGCGAAATGTCCAGGGCTTATGATTTTATTGTACAATCGCTTTTGGTAGTAGTACAAAATAGGATTTCAAAAGCTGTATACAACACAAAAAAGTTACAAAAGTGTGAATTACAATTTGAAAAAACATTTTCAAGGGTAGCTTGACACTTACTTGCTTTCTTTCAAAATCATTTAGCTGTCTACTACATACATGGTGTACAAATAAGTTTTCATATACATCATTTACATTTCAGTAGCAGGCAATACCAAGTGTATCTATCACCATCAGAATTGCTTGCAGAGGATCCACAATTTCTTGCATGTTATCTTTCCTCAAAACCCAATCTGGTTTAATCCTGTGAAAATATTAGTGGTTTGTCATTAAAATATTATATTGTCACAGCAAAAATAGCAGACTAATTTTTAAGCTCTTACCTTGAAACTGTTTTTATTCTTAGAGGTGTTACTGGAACAAAGGAAGTTCCACTTAAGAAAGTGTTTGTTTTCTGCTTCACAAGTGTTCTCTCTGCATCCATTTTGTGTTTACGAGCTGTAAGTTTATATAGGCTTTGAATGCAAGTAACAGCTCTTGGTATGCTTTGGATTTCCTGAGAAAAGGTGAAAAAAGTACACAGTTAATATGACAAGTTCGAAAGCAACTTAACAAATCAAGAAATCTGTTTTATTCAATGAAAACTGAATGTTTATCATTTAAGCTGCGTACAGTGAAACCATTTTAAAGGCAGCACACCTACAACAAGTCCGTGGTCTAATGCTTTCAAACTACCTAGCAACTGGTATGCACCTTGAGATCTCAGAAAATTCAAGCTCTTAAAAGTCAGGTTTTACCAATTTCTCATTAAAACCATTTGTACATACGTCATTGGCATATGCCTTCAATGATTGGTACAGAGAGATAAATTAGTGTTTGTACCCATCTTCATAGCAATGAAAGAATAACACAATGGTCAGAGGTGACTGGATAACTTAAGCACGTATACCTGATGGATAAGCAGCTAGTGATTTTATAGCATAGAACCCAGACTACCCTAATAACCTTATTAGGGATTCTAGCAATCGGCATGAACGAAGGAAATTTCTTTCAGAAACAGGCTATGTCTCTGTTACAATAGAGTATGTCAACACAAAGTCATGGACAATTATATTGCCAGTTGTTACTGACAATAAAGATCTTAACTTTATCTGAAAAGCAACAGTAAACTTTGAGAAATGGAATTAAAGTTAATTAAGTGGCAACTAAACTATACCTAATGCTAAGCAATTGATAGAAAGTCACCAAACCCCTGTGGAAAGTAAGGATTGCAATATCATAATCTTGCAACATTGAATAGCTCTGGCTGACCAGGGCATACAAAGCACAAAATAATGAGTGTTTTCACCACCTCAGAAATGCATTTTTTTAAATCAGAGTTTAGTCATAATTAATATTACAGCCATAATAGGTATGGTAGAGAGGGAGAAGGGAAAAAAAAAATAAAATAAAATTCAAATACCACCAAAACATGCAAGAAAAGCATGTTAAATCAAATTATTAAACCCAAAACATTTAAGTCTTACCAAAGCTCTTTTTGAGTCCTTTGAAAGGATGGCCAACAAACAACAAGTCTTTGTGAAAATGCTTCCTCCTTTCTCTGAAATTCTGTCCCCAGCTTTCCCTCTGTACATTTGCAGTAGGTCTAGTAACGTGTCTATAGAATTTTCTACTTCATAAACTGCTTGAGTAGTTCTTTCATACTGTTATAGAAGAAAGAGACAAGAGTTCATATAGACAGATCTTTTAAAATACCTTTCAGGTTAGAGGAAAAAGCAAAATCCATATTCTCCCCTAGATTAAATTTGTAGCTGATCTGGCATCCAAGCGATAAAAATCACTTCTGGATGTTACACCATTGTGACAGGTTACAAAAAGACACCCTTTGTGCTTCCCCGCCTTGTTTAGAAACCCGTAGAACCTGATTTTACATTTAAAATAGAAGAATGACTTAGAATAAGTTTAGAGAAATTTAAAAATAAGTTTAACCTAAATGTTGAATTTTTTTCCTGAAATAAAAAGAAAACAATTGGAATGTAAATGCCTGTAGGATGGATATAAGATCAAAAACTATCTTTAGCAAATATTAAGTTTCAAAGTAAAAAACTCTAGAACAATCAGTCCATAGTCAATAACTACAGTACTACTACAGTACTGAAGCAGCTTGAAGTATTTATGAAAGTAATCGGTTCTGTAAGAAATCAAAAAGTCTAAATATAGTGTATTCTATGACATGAATTTGGGAAAGTAGCCTGTCTTCTGAAACATTAACATTTCTACCTTAAAAAAACTTCATAGCTTATCCTAACTACTACAGTTTTGTGCATTTCTACACAGTTTTGTGCATTTCTACACAGTTTTGTGCATTTCTACACAGTTTTGTGCATTTCTACACAGTTTTGTGCATTTCTACACAGTTTTGTGCATTTCTACACAGTTTTGTGCAATCCTTGGGATACCTTGCAATGTAATCAGTTAAAAGTAAAATTATTACTTTAAGCCCATGAAATAATTTTCTTTTGCCAAAAGGAAAATTATATCATAATTATTACAAAGTAGGTAATTAGTTTCAAAATAACAGTTAAAATTCAGAAACTCTTTTTTTATTCAAAACTATTGATTTTGTTGTTTCAAATTTATTCAGAAATTTTGTGGATAAATAAATACTACAATAAAGTAGTCTACAGCTTATAAACCTGCAAAAGAAAATATTAAAGTTACCTTTGAAACATTAAGTAGAACCTGAATTGAATATCTGATCACATCCATGCATGGAACACTCCGGTTGCAACTTCGGATCAGAACAAAAATAGTGAAGATTGCACTGCTCTGGGCCATATTTTCACAGCAGAGCGGGGACAGCCTGGTAGCCACCTCTGTGATAATTAAAGAAGAAGGGGAAAACAAACAAACAAACAAACAAACAAACAACAAACAAAACAGAACAAACTCTGAAGCTCAAGCAATTTAATTGCAAACCAGGGTTTTCCCTTATTTTTAACTGCAAAGAAGTGCAAAAAAGTAAAAACTGCAATTGTTGATTTAAACACATATTTCCAAATTAATAGTTTTAATATTCCAGACTAAACATTAAGCAGACAAAACAATCCATGGAGAACATATACTGATAGTAAATTTAATTGACTTATGTAAGGCATAGTATTACTAGGACTGCCAGGGAATCAGAGCAGTCATATAGGATTTCCTTTCTCTACATAACCATTTTAATACTGTTCTTAAATCAATAATCTAATTTTAGTCTGGAAAAAAAACCCCGTTATACTCTCTAACACGTTCACATTTTACAGTCGTACAGAAAGCTTAATCATCATGAACTCTTCTCAGCTGAAAAATTCCAGTTTCTATGATCCTGGAAATCTATCTGTTATAATAAAAGAAAATACTGACCTAGATGCTTTAATGCTGCAAGAATATAAGAGATATGTTTGTATTTTAGAAGGTATTCAATAGCAATTGCAGTTCTGTTGCACAATTTGTTTTCTTCTCTGCTCTCTTCATTAGCCTTTTCTAAACTGCGTCTTAAAGCTTTAGTTTTTGCTGTATCATTACTTTTTCTCCACGAATATCCTCTCCACAATGCCTACAGAAAAGGAATTTCACAAAGAGAAAAAAAGTTGTGAACAAGAGACAATAGAATAGAACTTCCATTACCATTCCAAATCAGTTTTACACAAGTCTGACTAAGTATTTAATTACCTATGTTATTAATTTTAAGTAATTACCATTCAGTGCTTAATCTTCCAAATTCTGGATTTTCAAGACAGAAGACCAAAACACACATGCATATACACTCCACACACTCCCACATAAGTCACCTCAACCAGTATCTGCTTAATATTACCTCATGATGTTACCTCGCCGATCTGTTTGCATTTAGGTTTGATGTCTAAACTGAAGCTGACTTGGCTTGCAATTTAACTGATAAATTCGCCAACCAAAGTAAACATCTTTCCTCTCCCCAAAAACCCATGAGAGAAAAAAATGAAAGAATAAAAATAAAATCTAAAAAACCCTGTCATTTTCTTACCAGAGGCATTTACCTGAAATTTAAGTATTCCAACTGCAAATTTTCTCCTACGTCTGCAGGCAAGGAATCTTTGTACATTTCGCTGGATTATGGTTGCTGCATCATTTCTGTGATTTAGCCAACCTCGAATAACACGTTGTAATTGAATGATTCTTTGATAATCTCTTAGAAATCTCTTTTGTTGCATTTTTGCTCGGAACCATCTCTGTTTAAAATTAAAATACCTTTCTATTTATTTATTTAAGACTTTTCCCTAAATTCCCTTTTCCCATCCTAAACAAGTATTGATAAAAACTGAGGAACTATTTTAACATGAGCTTTGACAGACTACAAACATCACTAGCACTCATATAACCACCATGACACAGCTCTGATTGGCCTTGGGGTAGCTGAAATGCACGACTGCAAAAAGAAATCTTAACTAGGAGCAGTTAGGGAAGCATTCCATATAGAATAGAATATAATATTTTATTTTCAGTTGGAAGGGACCTACAATGATCATCTCATCCAACTGCCTGACCACTTCAGGGCTGACCAAAAGATAAAGCATGTTATTAAGGGCGTTGTCCAAATGCCTCTTAAATACTGACAGGCTTGGGGCATTGGCCACCTCTCTAGGAAGCCTGTTCCATGTTTGACCACCCCCTCAGTAAAGAAATGCTTCCTAATGTCCAGTCTAAACCTCCTCTGGCGCAGCGTTGAACCATTCCCACATGCCCTATCACTGGATACCAGGGAGAAAAGATCAGCACCTCCCTCTCCACACCCCTTCCTCAGGAAGCTGTAGAGAGCAATGAGGTCGCCCCTCAGCCTCCTTTTCTCCAAACTAGATAAACCCAAAGTCCTTAGCTGCTCCTCCTGGGACATTCCTTCCAGCCCTTTCACCAGCTTTGTTGCCCTCCTCTGAATGCATTCAAGGACCTTCACGTCATTCTTAAATTGTGGGGCCCAGAACTGCACACAGTACTCCAGGTGAGGCCGCACCAACACTGAATATAGGTGGATAATCACCTCTTTTGACCGGCTGGTTATACTGCATTTGATGCACCCCAGGGTGCGGTTTGCCCCTCTTGGCTGCCAGGGCACCCTGCTGACTCATACTGAGCCTGCTGTCAAACCAGCACCCCCAGATCCCTTCCTGCAGGGGCTCCAGCCACTCCTCTTCCAATTTATACTTGTGCCTGGCATTAGTCCATCCTAGGAGTTTTCTTCCTCTTGGCTGGCCTTTAAGGAGAACCACCACCCCACTTTTCTCATTTCCCAACTCTGTTTCTTCCCCTCTATATACAGAGAAGGGAGACAGGGTAGTGTATGCCAAATCTGAGCATAAAAGCCTCTTCCACCCATTCGCTCTTGCCTTAAGGGGAAAATATAACTCATGGGGAGAGATGATAGATTTGTATATATGGAGGAATAGTAGAACAAAGTTTGCCATACCATCCTTGACTAACAAACAGCTATTTCAGGGTTCCTGTTTCAGCGTCTCCATTTATCTAATGCTGACCTTCCATTACTGGGACTAAGCTAATGGTCAGTTTGGAGACCTGAAGATAATTTTTACTATTAGTCAGTGCCACAATACAGACCTGATTTTTGATCTTGCTTTTAGAGAAGTAAAACATGTTTATATTAAACATGCTGCAACTTAGACAGGTTCTGGTACCGCTGGCAGGTTAGAGACATCCAACCAAAAAAATCACTGTATCCCAAGGGATCATTTGTAAGGAGATGCTCTTCATTTCACGAGACTTAGAGGTTGTCGTGTCTGATCTTTCCTACTTCCAGTAGGATGTAAAGAAATAGGCCAAGACAGCACTCCTTTAGCAAGACAGATTCCTTTAGCTAAGACAGATTCCTGTAGCAAGCTTGGGGGTCTGAAGGAAATATAGACTTTCCCATCCATCCTCAGCTTTAAAGTGCTTAAGCCTCCACAGCCTGCTGAGATCCACTCTATTATGCTTAGCTGGGTATAAACAACATTATTTAATAAATCATAGACTCGATAATTTAGCTTTATTTTCCACATATGAAGGAACAACAGTGCCTTAGTGCTACATCTTAGCTGACAGAAAAGAAATTAGACCATGTGACACACAATCATTTGTCCTTAGACTAACCTGTATTATAAGAACAGACGAGATCTGTTTTTGTGCAAGTTTTAAGATGAGGTGAATCCTATATGCCCTTTGAATTTTAGTTGCAGAGATATGATGATATGCAGCTGCTGTAAAATAAAGTAGTCTCTTCTTTTGTTTCTGTTCTGAAAACTGTAGCAGGAAAACAAAACAAGGAACATCATTACTTTTCATACCCGGAGGTAGCTGATCATCTATGCAAAGACCATAATAAACAGCAATGTACTATTAGATGCTGAAGAATCACCTCAGAAGTCATTACCTCAGAACTAAGTAAGCTACCTTTCTTCAGTACTAGGTCTCTAATTAAACAGTAATACACAGAAGTGATTGTAAGCAACAACATTAATATATAGCAGAGAACAATTTCATTTTAAGTATTTGTGTGCAGAAGTATCAGTTATAGGTAAGCCACAAAGGTCTCAGAAGCTAAAAAACCACCCAATGATGAAAACCTATTTTAGTACTAAAGGATTGTGAGAAAAGGGTCAAACTGTATTCTGGTCTATTCTGACCTACCCAATTCTCAAAGCAGTCAACAAGAATTTGAGTTCAACAAGTGATCAGGTTTTCCTTTTCTTGGCAGCCAGAACTAATGCTAAAACAGCTAGAGATAATGCTAAAACAGCTAAACAGCTAGAGATACTTTACATCAACAGTGTAGTTTTAATTTGAACTATACCAACCTTTTTTCTGACTAAATAACCCCGTATAAATGCTTGCAGTTTAATGACAGCTCTTCTGGTTTTGTTGTATTTCATAAATTGAAGCCTGCCTTCCTGCCAAGCCCTCAGATGTTTTTGGATAATTACAGCAGCAGCTTTTTGTTGAACAAGTTTCCTTCTTGCCTTGAAACCTCTGTATGCTTTTTGGATCAAACACGCAGCTTGAAGCTTCTGAAAAAGGATTTTAAAGAATGCATTGGTAATTAAACTTTTGTTCATTCCTGTCACGATCAATATACATTTATATTTTAGTTCTGGATTTTTTTTTCCCCATCATAAGGAAAAGAACAAAAATAAAATAGGAAATACAAGCAAACTCATGCAGTACTAGTTCATAGAAAAATGCACTTTCACAATTTGGAAGGTCTTTTCCCTTACCTAAATGGGGTCAAAATACGGGCAATTTAACTTCATCCTTGGTAAGCAATAAAGCCAGCAGAAAATTTTACATTTTATCTTGTTATCAGTATAGACAGGGGTAATTCAACAATTGGAACTGTTCGAAAACAAGAATCAACCTTGTTGCTCAAAGCAAAAAGGAAATTTAATATTTTTAAGATTGAATAGTTTTGATTTGAACAATCTTTGTTCTGGCCCCACCTTTTTTCCTTTCTATACTTCTGCATAGTGATGACAGAAAAATCACTCATCAATCAAATACACCGAAAACTTTAAATACAACCATGACATAGCAAAGTGCAAGTGAAAACATACCTTTTGAGAAAGTCTTCTAGCCCTGTACTGTCTATATGCCAACTGAATCTTAACTGCAGCATTCTTAGTTGCCAGAAACTGATGTTGAATCATTCGTGCAGTAAGGGTTGCTCTCCATCTCCTTTGGATGGTAAGTGCACAGAACTTCATTTTCAAAAACCTAACATGAAAATGAATTTTAGTTTTCTTTCCAAAAGTTGAGAATACTTGCATTTTTAAAGTAAGAAAACAGTGAATGTTTACAAAATTAAGATAGATATTGTGAAAGCAGAACTGTTATCAGCCAAATCTTGGAACACTAGAACAAGGGGATAGCCAGCAATGTTGGCAGAAAGACTGGTTTAAAATAGAAGATACTTTCTGTTTTCCCACAGTAGGTACTTCCAGAACTTGCTGCCAAAAGAGGCTGGGGAGGGACACAGCCGTTTAAAAGGCATTAGACAAACTGACATCCAACAGGTCCATAAAGGGAATAGGCAAGGATGTAAGTTCTAGCATCCATAATCTAACAAGCATAGATGCTGAGGAAGGCCCTTAGAAAGTGGTCAGGTTAACATACTATCCCTAAACAGCATCGTCTACTGCTACTGGCAGAGGACACAGTTCTGAGTGAGATGAGCTATAAGGCTGATCTAGCAGAGCATTTATTTTAAAACCGTCTCACAGGAAAATAAACACAAACTAGTTTAACTATTCCGTTATGCATTATAACGAAATAGCTTTTCATCCCATTAGTTTTATGCTGGAATTTTAACAATATCCAGAACATCCTTCCTGCAAAAACAGGTAAGTGGAGGGGGGGGGGAAAAAAAAAAAAAAAAAAAAAAAATCAAGGCCTACTCTTTCTAGATCCCCAATATGCAAAATTTAAGTTTGTGAGGTAGCTTCCAGTCCAGAAAAATATTTAAACAGAAGAAAAATCATGTGCAAAAGAATAATCCCACCTGCATCAACAGGATTATGTTCATGCATGTTACACACATGCTGCAGGGTCAGAGCCTGAGAATCAATAGGCATTTGACAGAGTGCAAAGCAGTAGTAAATAATTATATAATAAAAGCTTTCCAAAGTAGAGAAATGTATATCCAATTCAGTATTACCGGGTCCGCTGCTGCTTTGTTTTGAAGCGACTCTGAATAACACGTACAGCTTTTACCACAGATGCATATTCCTTTTGTGCTCTGCAGCCTCGAAACCAGGCTTGGATTACTTGTGCTGCTCTCATTTTGTCAACCCACTGCCTGGCTTTATATCCTCTATATGATGACTATTAAATATATAAAAAGAAAAAAAAAAATTCAAAACTTGAATATTTTTTTTGTTTAATGGAACAAACAAAATTAAAAGGAAAAGTCACATTAGCCTAAAATGTTTTTAGGATTCCTCTCTCTACAGTACTACAAATATCTCATTTCTCACGCCTAGAAAATGTTTTCTAAAGCAAGTGAAACACTTTCAGGGAAATACCATGAATGCCACTCTCTTTAATGTCTGTAAAAATAATTATGTCATGAAGAAACAAATACAAGAAAGATTAAAGAACCCCCCAAAACAACAAAAACAACCTTCTGGGATTACCTGAATTCTAATGGCAGCTCTTTTCATTTGATGATATCTTTGTTGTTCTGTATTTCGCATCTGATGGGCTCTGTACTGCTGCTGTATTAATATAGCAGCAAATTTGCACTGAAGGTATTTCTGTCTCTGAATAAATCCACGGAAAAATGCCTTAAAAGAAAAAGACAATTTTGGAATATTTCACCACTTGCATACTATTGACTGGGAAGATGTTTGCATATTTTTAAGTAGAGCTGTACTCACTGGCTTCTTAGAAAAACAACGATATAAGTAAATGTATTTCTGATTTCTGAATTAATTCTTTTTTTCTACCTTTTAAGCAAAGTAATCATACTTACGTTGTTCAGGACATATAGGTTAAACATTCAGAAAATAACTAAGAAGCTGCCACTTCCCCCAAAAAAAACAGAGGTGAGGAAGGCACACCTGTTTTCTTACCTGTTAAACAGAGCATGTGCTCTCCAACAAGACACTAATAGCAACCTAAGAAATTATTATGAGAGATTATTTATTGCCCTTCCTTCCCTGGGGAAAAAGATACTTTCATTCCAACAATAGCCTGAAGAAAAACCCCTTCCCTTAGGGTAAAATAACTGAGGCCGCCACAGGAAGTCACTTAAAGCTTTTCCCAGAAGAAAAGGAAATTAAGAAGTGTATTCCCACTACATACAAATCCTAATTAATATAAATAAGAAGGAAATAGACCTTCCTCCCTCATCCTCAGAAAAAAAAAAAAATATTGAAAAAGCACTTCAGAGTAACTAGTCTTCTAAGCTTCTTTGAACTCACACTGGATGCGTATTTAGCTTGCTACATGGAGATGAAGAACAATTCTCATTACTTGTTGCTGGCCACACTTTTATTGCATCAATGATGGAAGGAAAACATATCAAACTAAATACTTCCCACTTCCTAGAGTACCTCTGCAAAATCACAGGTACAGTTTCACACTAAGTTTCATGTGGCGCCACTCAAGGTACCAACCAAAATGTACAGTAAGAATGGAACTTCTCTCCTTACATTCCTCTTCATAATGTTAGCTAGGCACTCAGATTAGACTAGGGCCATTTAATAAATCTAACAGAACTAACATGATTGATTTACTCATGCCTTCCTAAATACAAGTCTTAAAGAATGCAGCACTCATGCCTTCTTTGCCATTTACTTTCACTTTATACCCAATACCAGTGCCCACTCATTTCAACACATCAAGACAGCTTTCATTCACATTCCAATCAAAGAAAAAATTCATTAAGCTACTAATATTTATATAGATGAAAGCCAGTTAGGACAAAAACATTCTTAAAAGAACCACAGAAACACACACAAGTATCAGAACTCATTTGAAGTAGTAAAATTCTAGGGAAGAAAAAGGGAATGTTACTTTTGAAGACGAGTACCTCAGCAAGGAAACACATAACAGAGCTGAACTGAGACTCATTACTGTGCACTGTGGTAATAAGCTTTATACATCTGCCATGTAGTATACTTCAGAAATTGATTCTACTTTAACATATAGCTTTAAACTGTTGTTTGCAAGAGCAGGAATCTTAAAACACCCACAAAAGAAAAAAGCCCCACCCAAAACCCACTACTATACGTTCACAAGTACCTGAATTTTTATTGTGCTTTCCTTAATTTTGTGAAACCTCTTCTTTTCAATGAATCCTCTGACTCTAGCCTGCACAATGATAATGTTCCTCCGGGTTTGTAAATAGGTCGTTCTTTGGTATTTCACAGTCAAGCGGGATCGGTAGCACCGTTGTAAGACAACTGCTGCTTTTTTATAGCTTGTATATTGTGATTTAGTTTTATGCATTAAGTAATAGGCTCGTAACGTAAGAGCCGCTGTTCTAAGTTGTATAAATTTTCTACGCTGCACAGCCATCTGAAGAAAAGATTGAATCTTTCTTGCAGCTCGTATGCGTCTTGCTATTTCTCTTGCTTTCATACCACGGAAGGCAGACTGAATAATTACTACTGCTTGTCTTTGAGCAGAATACTCCGCTTTCTGTAACCGAGCCCTGTGACATGCTCTGTACCACCTCTGAATAGCAACTGCTGAACTCTGAATCAGTTTATAGCGAGTCCTTGTTCTTTGGCATCGGAACATAGACTGGATCATTATTGCTGCTGCTTTCTTTTCAAGAAAACGCCTCCTCTCTACACGCATTTGTAAGAATGATTGTATGCACCGTGCAGCAACATTGGTTTTATACAGCTGCCTAGCTTTTTTAGCACGAAAAGAGGACTGAAGACAAATGACAGCCTTTTTTATTTTCGCGTATTTTTCCATGTCAGCTTCCTTTGCCATTTTGGCTCTGAACCTTTGCTGTATAACTCTGACAGCCCAGCACAACTGTTTGTAATATCTATGTCGTATGTACATGCGATAACTAGACTGTATTACAATTGCTGAAACATACATGATTTTCAGTTTCTGTCGTTCCTTCATGCCTCTATATGATGCTTGAATAACAAGAGCAGAATTCTTCATTCTCAGGTATTTCTTTCGTTGATTCTTTCCTTTAATGTAGGATCGATAGTAGTTCTGTATAACAATAGCTGCAATTCTCATATTTTGATAGGACCTTCTATTCCTGTGCATTTTGTAGCCTGACTGTATCACACTAGCAGCTGAATGCATATGCTCAACACTCTTCCGCACCCTGATACCTCTGTACACAGCCTGTATATGAATAGTTGCTCTGCGAAGAGAAAGATACTCCAAAGTATGCTGTCTTGACAGAATCAAAGCTCTGTATCTTCTCTGAAAGACAAGAGTAGCTGCTTTAAGAGAGAGATATCTTTGACGTTCTCTAAAAGCTTTAAAATTTTTCTGAACAACAATAGCAGCACAGTGCATTTCTTGATGTCGCTTTTTCACTCGCATGTCTCGAAAAGCCTTCTGAATACAAGTTGCTGCTTTCTTTAATGAAGAGTAATGCTGTACTGCAATTTTCTTTAGGTTATTGGTTCTGTATCTCTTCTGTATTAGCTGGGTTGCCCACTGAACTTTTCTGTAATGGCAGTACTGCCTATACATTCGGTAGTTTCTCTGTATTATAAGTGCTGCCTCATGTCTTTTCTTCAAGAAGCACCTTGTTTTCATTCCTCTATAGGCAGCCTGAAGAACTAAAACAGAATTGTACAGTTTTAAGTATATTTCTCTCACACGCTTCCCTTCCCTGTAAGCACGGTAACGTTGCTGTATGATTACTGAAGCAAGCCTGACAGCTTGATAAGAAATGTAAATTTTACGCATTCTTAATGTTGCTTGAATAACTGTAGCAGCTTGATGCATCTGCTGCATTTTTTTTCTTACCACAAAGCCTCTGTAGACAGACTGTATGATAACAGCAGCATTAAGGAAAGAGAGATACTTTTGACGTTGAATCTTTGCTAGTTTTGTTGCTCTGTATTTTCTCTGAATTACAATAGCAGCTGTCTTAATGGAAAGAAAACGCTTTCTTTTGAGAAAAGTTCTAAATCTTCTTTGAATAAGTTCAGCTGATTCACTCATAGTTCTTTTCAGTCTTCTTGTTTTCATACCACGGAATGCAGCCTGGATACGAAGTGTAGCACTTCTCATAATCATGTAGTTGTGAACTTGTGTATCTCGCTCCTTACAAGCACGGAACCACTGCTGAATCTGCCTAGTTGCCAGCAACAATTTTCTGAAATCCCTCTGTTGTTTGTGCATTCGATAATAAGACTGTATTATTGCTGCTGACTGATGCATAGTTTTTAAGTCTTGTCGGACCTTCATGCCTCTACAGACAGCCTGAAGGATAACAATAGACTTCTTTAGCTCCAAGTACTTTTTACGTTGTACTTTGCCTAAACAAAATGCTCTGTATTGTCTTTGAATTATAATTGCTGCCATTCTCATTGCCCGATATTTTATGTTCATACGATGCATCTTAAACGTGGCTTGAATACAAATAGCTGCTTGATGCATACAGTGAATTCGTCGTCTAACTCTTATACCTCTATAAATTGCCTGCATTTTGACTGTGGCTTTTTTTAAAGACAAATATTTCTGCTTTTGACATTTAGCATGAATAATTGCACGATAATGCCTTTGAACTACTGTAGCTGCAGATCTAAGTCTTTTATAGTCCTTTTTGATCAGGTAAGATTTGAAGGCAGCTTGTACAGTTGTAGCAGCTTTGTTTAGTTTGCTCAATTGTTTCCTCACAGTCATCCCACGGTAAGCAGATTGCAAGACTAACACAGCTGCCTTTGTTTTGAGATAAATTGCACGTTGGGTTTTTTTCATACAGTAAGCTCTGAAGTATTTCTGAATCACTAGAGTGGCTTGTCTTAGTTTCTTATATTTTAGCTGATTTACATGCATTCTGTAATAGGACTGAATAATTGTTGCAAGATAATGTTTCTTTTGAATTGTTTTTCTCACAGTTTTCCCCCTCCATATTGCCTGAAGTTGCACTACAGAGTTACGCAGCTGAACATATTCTTGCCGTTGTTTCTGGCCTATAACACTGGCTCTGTAATGCTTTTGGATAGTTAGCACAGCATGGTTCATAAGTCTGAATTTCTTCAGAGCCATGACTTTTCTGAAGGCAGACTGTATCTTAGTAGCAGCAACACACTGCCTTCGAATGCGCTTTCGTACCTTCCAGCCACGAAAAGCTGCTTGTAAAGAAAGCACCGCTGCTCTTGTCTCTAAGAAGTTCAGTCTTTGCCTGTTACCAGTCTTACAATTTCTGTACCGCCTCTGAATCACAATGGAGGCCTGAACCATTGCCTTGTATTTCATTCTTGCAGCATGAGCTCTAAAAGCAGCCTGAATTTTAATAGCAGCTCTATATTCAAGTTTAAGCTTTTTGCGTGCTTGATAACCCCTATAGGCTGCCTGTAAGCACACAGCTGCTTTTTTAACTTGTAAGAACTCCTGCCTCTGACACAGTTGCTTTTTGTATGCACGATAATGTTTTTGAATGACAACAGCAGCACTACAGATGCTTAAATAACGTTGCCTGTCCCTTCTCATTCTGTAGCCTGCCTGGAGAAATACTGCAGTCTCCCTCCACCTTTGTATTTGTTTCCTGACAAGATAGCCTCGAACTACAGCTTGAATTCTTATGCAAGCTCCCTTCAATTTCCTATAATCTTCTTTAAGTTCAAGAGCGTATCTGAGAGACCGATACCTTCGCTGGACATAAAGCGTTGCCTCCCTTAATGCACAATAGCGCTTATGTGCTTGCCTCATCTTTACAAAAGCTTGAATCTTCACTGTTGCATCTTTCATGGATTTAAATCTCTTCCGGACAACATAAGCACGGTAACTCGACTGAATTTTTATCACAGATCTCAATATGCCAGCCTCTTTCCTAGCTTCCATTCCTCTGTAGGCAGACTGTAGGACAATAGCAGCCAGACGCATCCTCTGGAAAGAAGCAGCTGCTCTTTTAGCAGCGACATGTGCCCTATACCGAGTTTGAATTACAGAAGCAGCATTTTTAATCTCTTTGTATCTTTTCACTTGTTGGTATTTTCTCACATGTGACTGCAATGTAGTAACAGATTTTTTTAATCGTAGAAATCTTAGTTTCTCTTTTTTCATTCTCCACAGTGATTGAACAACACAAACTGCTTTTGCTTGCCTGTATAGCTTACGTGCCTTCATGCGTCTAAAAGCAGCTTGGAGAACTATCACTGCTGCACGCTTTTGCAAATAGTACTCTCTCTCAATTTTTCCTAGTTTATAAGATCTGTAATACCGCTGAATTGTCACTATTTTTGCTCTGTGTTCCTGGTAAATACGTCTAGCCAGCCGACACCTGTACCAAGCCTGAATCTTGATAACACTTTGCTTAATACGTAGGTACTGCTTCAGGTCTCTGTGCATCCTATACCAAGACTGTATGACAAGGGCAGCCCTCTTTCTTTTAGCCAGTTTTGAAGATTGCCATTTTCGGAAATAAGTCTGAAGCACTGAAGTTGCTTTAACTTTCTGTTGAATTTTGTATTTTCTCCATCTTCTGAATGCAGACTGAATAGTAAGTGCTGAAGACTTTAAGATTTCATATCTTTGCCGATCTTTTTTTGCCAACTTATAGGCACGCAGATGACTCTGAATTGTAACAGTAGCCCAAACAAGTCGTTTATATGCAGCAACAGACTTCACCATCCTTAGCCTTGCTTGTACAAAGATAACATAGTATCTTAGCTGTAAATATCTTTTCCTAGCAGAGTATCTCCTCCAATAAGCCTGCAGGAAAAAGCAGAAAATTTAGTATTTTCTTCATAGTATCTCAAGTTAAGCCTAAATTTGAGAACTACCAACCTCAGACTGTTTAAGATTTCTTTATTCCTACTTAGTCCCTAGGAAGATAAGCCCAGATATCTACATAAAAACAAAAACAAAAAAACCCACCAAACACAAAAGCCAAATGCTCGAGTCATTGCTTTTTTAAGCATTTTAAATTCTGGGAAAAAGCCAAATTTGCCCCGGCAACAAATGATTCCCTTTTAAACTATTTGATAAATCAGTAAGTCTTTAATCTCCATTCCAAAAAAAGTCTTAAGAATGTAATATTTAGCTTTGGGTAATAGTGGGGAAAGCATCTTGACAAACTGAATTCACTGCCCAACTACCAATTGGTAACTAATGTCTGGCGTTCTGAACATGCCTACCACAGGTGTCATAACACTAGGAGAGTAAATTTTTTTTTTTTTTTTTTTAAAGCTTCTTCAGTAATGTTCAGCAGCTGCAAAGAGGCAAGCCAACACAATCTGATCAGTCCTTACGTTGACTGGTTTAAGGTCCGGTGTTTTAATATTTATGGTATACCAAAATATTCACTAATTGCCAATTTAATGGCACACTGCCATTTCCCTCTGAAGAGAGAAAGCTACCAAAACATCTCAAAAGGGCGGGGGGGAAGGAAGTATTACATCTTCATGAAGACATCAGTTGCTGCAAGCAGAACAAATGACCCTAAGCAAGCCTTTTTCTTAAGCGTTTCAGAGGGTTTCCTTGCTCTGTAATCTCACTTTAGATCATATTACCTGAATGACTGTGGCAGATTCACTTCTGGCTTCCTCCAGTTTTGTCTTTTTCAGATTTAAAAAAATCATCCTGGCTAAATATCCTCTCCAGTGCTTCTGGATGAAAACTGCTGCATTCGCTTTCTTCAGGATGCATCGACGAGACAAGAAGGTTATGGCAGATTTTTGAATTACCCGAGCAGCTCTGTCTCTTTCCTACAAAGAGTGAATTTCCACTGAACAGTTAGGACTGGAATTTTCACTCAAGTTTTTGGCGTATTAAAATAACTATCTAAAGCAAATCTCATAAAAATTAGGCTTGTTGATGAAAGAACCCACATAAATACAACCTCTACCCCTTCTACACTACCGATTCTCAGAATATTTCAGTTGAACGCTGTTCCAACGTCAAATGATATGTATCTCCGTTAGACACAGTGGTGGCATTTATCAACCTTAATGGTGTCATAGTTTTAAAACCATCACAAGATCTGGTATAACTACCAGACAAGCAAGAAACACAATATCAGAACTCATGTGACTCAACTCAAAACACTGGTGAAGTTTAGCTCCTGAACAAAAATATTAAATCCATGCAGAAGTTTAATTACTCTTTTCATCTTGTAGACATCAATAGGAATTAAAAATTAACTACTGCCTTTTTGTTTTAAGGAAGCAGTGCAACTATTTTGTATTTGAAATATTGGGAAAAGGGCCTAAAGGGTCACATGCTCCAACTGGAACACAAAAGAAAGAACAGTAGCCTTTAAACAAGTGTAATTATTTCAGAGTAATCTTAAACAAAAGTGGGTTTTAGTAGATTACACAAAGAAGGATCTGTATTTTGATAATAAAAATGGTACTCGTTCCTTTAAATGCCAATATTTTTCTAATAAACCTGTATACTCCAAACAGTGAACTTATATTCTTTATTTAGTATTTCCTAAAGTAGAAACTATGAATATTGCCCAGGCAAAGAGTACCTGAGAAAGTTTCAGTTCTCTTTTCAGCCTGTAATTCCTCCAAGCAGACTGAATTAATCGAGCAGCTCGAGTTTCTTGCCGAACATCTAGAAGCCGCGAACACAGAAATGATACGTAGGTAATAACAACCTATATAAACACAGAACACAGCAGGTTAAGGGCTGTACGGAAGGGCAGGACACGTTCACAGGAGAGCAGAACATGTTTACGTCAACTCTAAAGGCATCTTACCTTCTCATCAGGAATTGTATTTGACATGTCTGAGGGATGAATCATTGCTGGTATTCCACCTAGGTCAGAAACTGCAGCATTGATCAGCTGGAAGTTCTTCCTTTCATTGTCCAAGAGCTCCTTGTATAGAACTGAGGCAGTTACAGATTTGCAAAGAGAAAATGTTTGTCAAATCAAATTGTGCCTAAAAAAAAATAGATTCAATATGAATTTCTGTGCATCAAATAACTCACTTTGGTCAAACATTCCTTCCACAACATTTAGAGAAGTATCAGACTCTGAAGAGGACGAGGAGGAAGAGTTTAGTCCCACTGTATGAGTTCTCGAGCATTCTACTGTTTGAGTTGTACGTTGGCACACAGCTTCCAAAGGCACATAACACGGCTGATAATGATGAATCAAATGACATAATACTCTACCATCCGAGAAACACACTGTGAAATTTTCCACCTGTTAAATAAAATACAGTAAGATACAAGTTCCTTGAATTTTTGTTACCAGTCAATCAGTATAAACTGCACATAGCATTGTTACCTCGTACCTTTGAAAGTGACCAAGTGCAAATTTCTTTGTATGAACAAAACCAAAAATTTGTGAAACTAGTGCTTCCTTTGAACATTCACTGTACAGTGACACACTGCTGTGAGAAACCAGAAGCAAAGATGTGAGTCACTATACAGTGAATCTCCAAGGGAAACATTTAAGAAACCAAAAAGAAAGCAATCTTTCTACAGAAGGCTTCCCAAGAAACTTCTATAGGTACCTTTACACTAGGTATTCAGGCAGAAATAAGCTCTGAACTTGCATCAGTCTTAACTGCTCTACCTTGCCCTTCAGAAAAAATAGCAGGTGTGACTGTATTCTGACCAGATACAAGTCTCTGAAGAAGGCTTTTCTTCTTGGAAGGAACAAAAACCATGTCCCTTCTAAACAAACGTCTCTGAGGAGAGGAATTCCCCTTACCCCAAACATTAGTTTACTTCTCACAGTTCCTACAAAGGGTGAAAATTTTATGCACAAACACTTTTAGGATGAATGCTCATTAAAAAAACCTCAAACCACCCCATATTCCAGCAAAAATGTTACATTTTTAAAAGGCATTTTTATGCATAAGACTAACTGGAAGGGGAGATGCTTTTCCTCAGATTTGTTTAAAAGGAGAGCTGCATCTAAACCCACAGAAAGATGGTTATTGCAAATCAGATTAAACAAAGTCCAGGAGGATATTTAAAACTAATTACCATTGGCGGCTACTACATATTTGATAGTTTGAGGAATTCTTTTCTATAAGAATAAGCATTCTTATGACAGCAAAGTATATATTTGCTGAAACGTACACAAAACTATTTACCTTGATATTGTAAAATCCACAAACAGCATTAACCCATGCCATCAGCAGCTTCACATTTTCACTGTAACTTTCAGGTGAAGAGTTACTACTATCATCTTCTTGTACTCTACAACAATTTGGAAAAGTCTTGAGAGCACCCAATTGTGTTTTTCTTTTGTGTGCATTCTTTAAAAACTCAATTTCTTCTTTTAACTGTTCCACATTAAGAAAAACATCCACCTATTAGGAAGGAGAAAAAAAATTGTATTTATGTCACCAACAGTCTGACATGACATGCATTATAGCAGCTGGATGCAGAGGCTTTAGATATGGCATTTTAAAGAGAAACTACTCTCACTACGTAGTAGTACCTGCCACACTGAATCAGTAGTGGATAACCTGGACTTGCCAGCATAGATGGCAGCGTCCGCTACCAACTGCTTCAGATAAAAGAACTTAAACCCACACTCCTACTGTTCTGTGTAAAACAGTTACTTCATTAGTTAATAGTTGGGGGAAACAAGAAACTTCCCTGAAACAGCCTGTGTAATTTCACCATGCTTTCAGAGGAAACAACCATTTCAGTCTCGCCTGCGTTTCTACTGAGTCCATGTACCACTCCTCCTCATTTAAGGGATTCTGAGAGGACTTGAGCTGGTGTTGTGATGGTGAGAGAAGATTTGGAGAACAAGTAGCATATCCTGGAGAACAAGTAGCATATTCACAGGGCTTGGATAAAGCCACTGCTCACTGAAATTATTTCTTTAATCACAAGCAATGAAACTGTGACACATATAGGAGAACTAACTGGAGGAAGGTAACTACTTAATACTGTAACTATTTTATTACTTAACTACTGTTACATTTGATTTTTATTATGTTCTTCTGGCTCTCCGATAGTTCTGTGGCTACAGTCTTTGAAAGTCTTGCTTTGGTGAAATTCTACCTCAACTTGTACCTTATTTTACCTTTTGTACTTTATGTTCTTCCAACTGGATTTGTCAGCTAGATACTTATTTTCTAAAGACGATCCGACTCAATTCAACTCGTAAAACAGTCTTAAGAAAACTATTTTTGCTTCCTCTTCCAGTTTTTTCCAGTGGCTTTGAAATGCCGTTGCAATAATGCCTAAGAAATCTTCATTCTTATTTCAAGAATGTTTCTTCAAATTGACTGTTTCAGACAAATGGAAAAAAGTAGAAGAGCTATAGCTTCAGAGCTTACTCTATAATTGTCTATCAGAGAAACCTCAAAACATCCTTTTCAGTTAGTAAGAGCTTACCAGCATTGAGACCAACATTATTTTACTTATAATTATCAATTCTGTTGGCATACAGCATAAACTCGGAAGTAAGTTTTTTCCAAAAACTTCTATGAACTTCTATATAATAAAAAGCACAGATAAAATGTTATCTAAACTGCATTGTTAGGGAACAGTTAGAAGATTTAGGTAAAGTTCGCATGGTACTTTAAATGTACAAAGTGGATCATTTCAGTCTAAAATTTGATTAGTAGAGGCTTTCACACACACGACAAATATTCCTCAAAGACTGGTGTTTTCATTATTGCCCATTTGTAACTAGTAACAAACAAACAAAATAAGTAATTGAATAGTACCTGGAAGGCAAAGACAATTTTCCACAGTAGTGCTAATGTTCGTTCTCTGTGTCTATCCACAATATCCCTGGAGTCAATTGAAGCACCTATCAAATAAAACAAGGAATTAAAGTGTGCGCTAGTCCTCCAATGCACTTAGAATAACTCTGATTTCTAGGCCTTACCACTTTCATCTTTCAAGTGAATTCCTCGCTCTTTAAGGACATTAAGAACAATGTCAACATTATGCATCTTCTGTAGACGACTTATTGCAGGAACTCTCAGTTCTCTTGAAAGATTCCAGTTTTTGGTGAGAAGTTCCATTGTTCTCCTAACAGAGGGAATTTCACAGTTTAATGCCTTAGCTGAGCTCTTATTAAGTATTATATAAAAGAAAATAAATAGTTCAAAATAATTCTGTATCAACGCACACAAGACGAATGCCACATTGTAAGTCCACAGCCAGATTTGTTACAGCAAAATCAAATTCATCAAGTGGAGTTTGAATATGACTGACAGGTAGTCCTAAGAAACCAAGATGGCGGGAAAGGTCACCTTCACCACTCAGGAAGTCCCGAGAAAATGCAAGCAGGAGGTCTTTGCTAGCCTAAAAAAAAAAAAAAAAGAAAAAAAAAGAAAAAAAAAGAAAAATCAACACTGCAATATTTGTCAAGCAGAATACAATTTTCATCCCTTGTCCCCCAAATTGCATTGCCTAATATTTAAAATTAGATTTATTATTTTTTTTTTAGCCAGTTCACACAGCTTTAATTGTCATAATACCTGGCTAGGTACAATGGCTAGGTACCCAGCTAGGTACTGAAAGCACCACCAAATTCAGGAATACTTTTTTCTCAGTCTGTCTGTCTACATAGTACAAACCCAAGAAAAGTTATTTTATTTGAACATAACCTATTTGTTAATCAAAGCCTTTGTATGACAGATGTTGCATAGTCTTTCCTATCACAGCAAAATAACAGAAAAAACAACCAGAAAAGACCAAACTGACTTGCAATTTAAGATCAGCTGCAGTATGCTAGAGTGATATTTAAAAATAATGTAGAAGCTTAGCTTTAAGATAGGGAAGCCAGATAACACAAGATAATGGAGTCCTTCCCACAGGACCAACATCTTGAAATTTTCTTGGGAATTCCTTTATATGACTGTGAGATGATGTTTTGAGAATGTTCATCCAAAAGGCTGAACAGCCAAGACTTGTTAAAGAAAAGTACATAGTCAGATTAAGAAAAAAAAAGTTTCTACATTGAGTCTTAGAACAATATTGGAGGGAAACATCAAATCACAACTCTCTTACCTTGAACTCTGCATCTTTACAAAAGAGGCAAGGGTCATGGTCAATCATTCTGGACCGTTTGGCACAATCCAGAAAGCAAACTAACAGCAGCAATTTTTTCAGTGTGAATTTTGACAAAGCTTCTTCATGACCTAAAAAGATAGAACCCATTAAGTGACAGTTCAAAAATTAAGTGCTAAAAATAACCTATTTTTGGAAGTCATAGTTACCTTCTCTGTAAAGGTGAGGCACAGTAGGATGTCTGTATTCAGCTGCAATGTCAGGGTTCCAAAGCAAGCGATTAAGGATAAATATTGCTAGACCCATAACATCACTATTACTTTCCAAAGCTATCAGTTCTCCATAAACAGTCTAATATGAAAGGAGGGGGAAAAAGCAGAACTGTTAAAAATTACCTTCAATACTATGAGGTTTTTTTGAATAACATACATTAATGAAATTCTGATGTAGTAAATGGTAATTAGTTTCTAAAAATCAATCAGTTTTTCAAATCAGTCACTGAAGGATAAAACCAAAAGAAATTTCAGAAGATCCAGCCTCATGTCAAAATATGTATGATCATCTGCATCTGAGGAATCAATCAGGAACTTAAGACAACCACATTTTTCTCCAGTTTAGTTAAGAGTGAAACTGCTAGGAAACTACTTTTGTGTTATTGGTCAGGGAGTTAACTTCTACTTTCCTTGATTAAATATTTTCCTTTTTAATAAGGTAAGCACTTTTTTAAAGCAAGTCTGTTGTAATAATTTAAAAGAGATGTAAACATGCTATAACTGAATTGAACCTACCTGAATTAGTAAAACAGAAAATACAAAGAAACCGGAAACATCCCCTACTAAAAAAATTTGCTAGATGTCCTTTAAGCTTTGATTATAGACCATAAATTCTACACTTACCTCCAGACCTATACGCAGCCACAAAGGGTTGTAAGATAAAAGCCAGTTAAGGACTTTCTGCCGCTCTCCTGCAAGAGAGTGTCTTGTAACTTTACTTCCAGCAAACACTTAATATAGTAAAAATTTTTATCAACCGATTTTAGATTAAATCAACTTAGTGTGTGACTAATCCTTTCTCTACTTACAAAAAAAGAGAGGATGCAAAGTTTTAGTATTCTTACCTACATCTCTCCAGAGGTGTCTGTCTCTACGAACCAGCAAACGTCTAGTTTCAATCTCAACTTCCAGCTTCTTAATAGCTTTAACCATTGTTTCAGATGTAAACAAACGGCAAGCATCACGTCGTAACTTATTCAGCTTACGATGAGCCGTATAAGCTTTTAGAGATGCTTCATCTTTTGTTGGTGCTTTAGGAACACTGGTTTTATGACAGTTCTCTTCTCCCAAGATAAGAGCAGCTGCATTTACTGTTTAAACACACACAAAAAGTATGCATTTACATCTCAAATAAAGGTAGCTTGCCCACCACATTTATTTTTTCCTCTCTAAGTTCACATTTTGTTATTTTCCTTATGATTAATGATTTTATCCCTCAGGCAGCTTATCAGCTGTTGCACTAAACATATATTGTCAACTACATGTATATTACTCAAATATTTAATATAACAACGCTTATTTCATAAGCAAGCAGTGCTAGGAATTCAGTTTTAAGATCAATTGTACCATCTTCAATTTTTTAGATTGAAGCTAAAGACAGAGGAAAAAGTACATTACCATCCTTTTAGTAAAAGGACAGCTATAATGTTTTTCAGCAGGTGGGGATTCCCCACTCAACACCCACTGAGGAGTGCCACAGCCACCCATTCCAGTGTGTATTTCTTGTTGCAGAGCACGCTCCCCGTTCAGGTGTGTGGTATGCTGTGCTTGGCATGAGTAAGTGTGCCTTCCCCACTTATCACAAGGGGAAAATATGACTCTGAAAAGGGTTAGATGGTTATAAAATTCTGCTGGAATGGACAGCACCGTCTCCAATGCAAGAACTGCTTTTGGTTTAGCATATTCCATATTTTCTAGCATAACTGCCACGGAAACACATTACCAAATATGTGGTTTATGATTATCACAGTATTAAGTCAAAGGCTGAAAAAAAGGGAAACACAGGGGATACATAAGAATTAAAAACCAAAATTCTGCTCTTACCTAAGAGCTTAATGTCACACAAACTGAAGTGGCAAGTTGGGACTAGTGTTAAGCTAGTACTACTTACTATTCATTAATATTAATAAAGTACATTATATAACGTTTAAGAACATTAAAAGACAAAGTGAAAATTCTTGTACTCTTACCTTGTGAGGTGTTTGTTTTTACACTGAAGTCATCAGGGGTAAGTACAAAATTTAACCACCAGGTGAAACCTCGTTGCTGCTTCTCCTTCCAACGTTCATCATAAAACATGTTTTTAGCAGCAAAAGGCATTGGGTGCCTAGGGATGACTTTTAAAAAAAAAAAAAAAGTAAGCCTCTGCAGTTCTTGAAATGTTTGATAACCAATATACATTTCATTGTGGAAAGGATTAACGTTTGACACTCCATTTAGCACTACAGCAGAAAAAAGCAGATTGTTAGAATCTTCAGTGACTTGCAGATCAGCCACAAAACATGGATTAAGTTATTAAAGCACTAGAACAAAGACAAGATTTCTAGAACCCAGGCCTTTGCAATGCACATATTGGGGCAAAACCAACTTGAGTTGGATTACATCCAGGGAGAACCATTTTATAGATGCATTTTTCTGGTCAGATCAACTTAGTATTATTAGCTTTGCAAAATCAGTATCTTTTTGGTAAGAAGTTTTCTCTTCTTAGGTATTCTGTTGTTGTATTAAAATGTTATCAGATATGGAAGAGGCATTTTACTGATAACCATCAGTCAGCCAGGAACATATCCGTATTGTAGCTTTTACACTTACAGGCAAAACTGGAGGAATGTAACATTTACCTTCAGCTGGGCATGTGTTGCAACCAATTTTCTTACGAGTAGTCAAAATGGAACGCGAAATGTTACATATATTTTTCTACTAGATTTTGATTCATTGTAGGTACAGTCTTGTATTTCATCTCAACTCTCACCAGTTGGGTCTTAACCAATACAGTACAGCTACCAGTACAGCAGTTGTGACATTCAGTTCAGTGTATACTGTTTTACTAAATACCAGAAGTCTGCCTACCTGTTTTCAGTGGTTTCACAAATATCAGGTGAGACTGAGCCAATCCAGGGATAGGTTTACTAATTCTGTTGGTAGTTTTAGATGCTTTCTGAAGTAAAGAACCTACAAGCATTAACACACAAATATCAACAACAAATATGTCAGTGAAAGTTAATGTATTAAGGTTCGTATCACTTATAAAGCATGGAACTAGAATAATTCCCCATGAACCCATACAAAATACCAATAATCTCCTGTTGATGGAAAAAGTTAAGCAAACCAGTTTGACTACAATTAAAAGGGAAAAATAGTTAAGAGTAAATAAGTGCTATTGTATTTCACAGTTCTTCCATACACCAAGGAAATGCACTGTTTACAATTCATTATCATATGGCTAGAAACACTAAGCTAAGTGGTAAAAACATAATGTGTATTCTATAAGCATCTGGGGTAAGAGGTATGACTTTAGGGCTTGACTCACCTCTTCCCAGTTAGATTGCATACTACATTGATACTCATTTCCAAGCAGCCTCACTTCTGTTAGTTTAGGCATCAAGGCACTAGCTAGTAAGTATTATCCACCACAGCGGTAGAAGGACTTTAATAAAACACAAGGAAAAAAAATGCAGATCTAGGCTTTCTGAACTCTCAACATGTAAAAATACACACTTTTAGCACAATCATTTTGCTATGTTGACACCAAAGGAAGGATTAAAAAAGTATGTTGTTGCAGATGTACTATAGTTGCTGCCTGACACCCCCTGACAAGATGGTACTTCAGAAACAAGAAAGATAGAGATCATAAATTACAGGTTGCACTCTCCTGCTTAACTGAAGTAGTGTTTTTCAAAGAACATTCACTTCTAGAGAAGTGAAGTCATTCCAATCTCTCATGCACTTCTAGTAAATTTTAAGTACATTCTGATAATTTTTAATAAAGTTGGATCTCAAATGGATTAAATTAATGACACGCATTTCAAAGTTAACTTAGCAGTGAAATACAGTTTTACTTTGTGAAGCCTAGAGACAACACCTATGCAATTAATAGAATAACAGGTTATATTTCTCAAGAAAAATTGTCAAGAAGAACGTAACTCAAAGCTGTCATCATTTTTGTGTTTTACAACTAGGGTTAAGAGACACCAAAGTAATTTTGGGCTCACCAAATACTTCCTTGTCCAGCCCATCTATCCTTACACTAATGGACAAATAGAAATAATAACCTGGTAGATAACACAGCTTTCCCTGCTAAACACTAACACAGTTAGTGTGTTATGTTTTTATGTAGACTATCTTAAACAGCCTGAAATCAAAGGGCATTGCTGAAAGCCCCAAATCAAATCTAGATCGCAGAACAGATCATTTGAACTGAAGAAAGCAGCATATGTTATTTTGATCTGAAAGCCATGATGAATTTTTCCTGTTAGTTATATC
The DNA here is from genome assembly GCF_035582795.1 of Mycteria americana. NCBI lineage: Eukaryota > Metazoa > Chordata > Aves > Ciconiiformes > Ciconiidae > Mycteria > Mycteria americana. The sequence goes on from NC_134371.1 coordinate 44,198,400, forward strand.
GCAGGGACTGCATGAAGATTCTGCAAATTAAATGCTTCTTTCAGTTACAGACCCTCGTCCTTCCTCTATTCCAGAGCATATTCGAGAACAGAACATTTAGAAAACCCAAAATACATTGAAATACAAGAAGTCAACTTCTTCTGGTCCTCAAGCAACAAAGTATTTGCAAACTATACAGGCAGAAAGATCTACACAAGGCTGACAACAAGCTAATTACAGACAGTAAAAAGCAGGCAGTGTGAACGAGACTTGAGAACTACATATTTGAAAACACACAACAGCAGCAATGGAGTGAAATACAATGGTAAGTGTACATATGACAGAAGTCTCGTGCAATGCATAAGTTTCTAGTAAATTTGAATTACATAACAAGGGCTCTGCTCAAGAACTGCGAGAGACTTTTCTTGTTACTGTCATTAACAAGGTTTACAAAAGAATAAAGTAAATTTGAAGCCAATTACATAACCAAAACTCTGACCTAGTTTTCAAATTTTTAAAATGCAGATAATATCTAACAAATTGCAAAGGCTTACATTTCAGAAATAGGAAATATATTCCTGACTGTTGCTTAAACAGTTCAGTTTGCTACACAGATTTCCATAATCAAAGGCATCTTTCAAAAAGTGGTAAACGAAGGAAATACTGCTCACCAGCTTTCTTTCTCTGCCCTACTCTCTCTCGGTTTGCAGGTTTGAAGGCTGATGGTCTTGCAGTAGTATGTGTTTTATTGTCCATGCTAGACGTAAGAGTTCTTTTTCTTTCCACTTCTTCCACATACACTGGAGCTGTAACTCTGCTATTTTCTACATATATTTCACTTTTCCTTTTACGACCCAAAGAAGTTGATCCAGTAGGAGACGTGTTTACTCTCTCATTGTGAGACTTATTTTCAGCTGAAATGGGACCTATAACTGGAAGGTGTTTAGATATTTCTGCTTTTGTATGTACAGGCACCACATTAGCACATTTCATTATTGCTTTACTAAGGCATTTTTTAGATTTTGGCTGGAGGGTTTCCATTCCTTTTCCTTCAGCAGCTTCAGGCTTATTTTTGATAACAGTGGCAGAAAGAACTGGACGCTTTTTTGGTTGGCCTCTGTGAGAAGAAATGCGAGTCTGAAGTTCCTCTGTAGAAGGAAAACTGAAATGATTTTCTTCAGGTTTGTCATAATGAAGTACCTGTGATTGTACATTAGGCATCTCAAAGACTTCATTTAAGTTGTGTTCTATATGAACATGTGTTTTTGTCTCTATGCCTCCATTTCTTTTCCATTTTGAGGGTAGGAATTTCTTCACAACATACGTCTCTTTAGTAGACGATATTAAAGCTGCCTCAAGTTTGGGAGTCTTTGATTGCTTATCTGACAAGCTGTCTTTCACAAATTGGTCAGGTGACAGAATTGGAACAGGCTGCTCTATTATATCTATATCCACTTGATAACTGTCATTTACAAAAGAATCTGGACTTAAAATTCTCCTTGTACTTAAAACAGGCACAGATGCTGAGTGCTCTGGAGTGCAAACTGGTGAGAGTGTACAATTAAGAACTACTTCATTGTTTGAAATTGGCGGTTGTGTTAATCCAGTAGAACTGTATGCACTTTCAGATTCTAATTCATTGTGCTCATCAACAAATTTCTTGATGTTACAGCTGTCTATTTCAGGCAGTAACTCCTCATTTTCAGTGGCAGCAACGTCTGAGAATGTAGATCTTCTCATTGAAAGTGGTGTGCAAACAGTATTACTATGTTCTTCTAGCATTGGTGCAATAGGAGATATAGGCAATTTATTTTCTGAGCCAACAAGAGAGTCATTTCCTGGGGATATACTGTTCTGCATTGCGTTCTGATTTTCACAAGGCTGAAGTGGACTTCTAATTCTGTTCACCTTCTGGGAAACTTGAAAGGTTTTATTAACATTTTTAACTTTCAAATTACTTTTTTTAACTTTCAATGAAACAGATGTTTCTGAAGAGTTTTTCTTTTTTATAGTATCCCAAAGACTCTTCTGAAAAAGAACCACAAGTAAAAGTTATGTAGAAAGTCAGCATACTAAGTTTTATGTGCAAAAGTGAACATTTTACTAGTGTATTCATTCAAAGTCTAAAAATACTATAAAAAGAACACCTAGTCCAAAATTGACCATAAGTTATTTCCAGGCTTGAAAGCAGCTTTCTTTGGTCATGTTTTAGTTTTATTCTCTAAGCTGTAATGCACCAGTATCTACTTTCCAACCCAGCTGAAAAATTTTGAAGACAACGAGCATTCCCACAGACAGCATCTTTTATCAATTTTTAATTCTCTTTCATTGAATTTTCTACTAAGAAAAACAGTCTCTGTGTCAGCTGTGCCAAAGTAATAGAATCGAGACACACAAACACACATTTACCTTTTTCTTCAAAGGCTGCTCAGCCACACCCAGGAGCACAGCTTGATGCTTTACAATGCCATTGATAACAAAAGTTACCAGTTCTCGGACTTTTCCTTCTTCTAATGGTGTCCATGTTACAGAAACAAAGATTCTTTGTCCTGACTATTGGAGAAAAAGAAATGTTTAATATCAAGCACTTAGGTACACTTATGTAACATCAAAGATAGAGTAATCAAATCAAATAGGAAACAGTATACAGAAGTAACATATTCTGATAACATGAAATGATAAACAATTAAATGTCAATTTTCCCCTCTGACATGTAAATTTAAGCAATGTCTATCGGAAATGTTGTCTTACTAAAAGGACATATACATCTTAATGAAGCTATAAGGGAAAGCAAGAAAGAACACCTATAAATATAACACACATTAGAAAGGACAAGATTTGAATAAAGGTAAGTAGAAGAAATTACATAATTTTTGCACATATTAACAAATAAGTCCTCTAAAGTAATTTTGAGAGAACTATATTTGGACTAACAATCGGAGGTTAATTTTTAGGACCTTAGCTGAATCTTAATACAAGTGTCAAATTTTTTAGTCAAATGACCTGCAAAGATAAGATTTGACACACAAGTTCATTGAATAAAAATGAAGACACTGCAAATAAACAAGGAAGTCATGGAGCTATGTATGATCTATATGAAGATTCTTCATGCACAAGTGACCTTTGCTGAATCATTTTGGTGGTCTGCTGATTTCAATACTAACAGACCAAAGAATGGGTATACCTCAGACCAAAAAATCAAAAACAGAGTGTGAAAATGACCAATCTCTTGAGCATTTGAATTAGGAGTTCCACCTCCTCAGGCAGATGCATTTAATGAAAACATACAAACTAATGCAATATGTGCTTAAACAGTAAAACTGGTCAACAACAGTATTCATCAATTACTATAGGAAGCTGCTATTCAAACACTTCACAGTGAGAGTCCAGCCTGTTTTTATAAGCACACTGTTGCAAGAGATCTCCAGAGTTTCCTCCTCTCTCACAAAGACTTTGGAGATTCTAGATTACCATAGATACATGTTTGCCTAAACTGTCCTTTTAAAAATCAGCATTGATTGGATTAACCATAGTTTATATTTCCTTGGGAATTGTAAAGATTTATTCCTAGATTAAGCCTGCTAGATTCGAAGGGGGAGGGGGATAATATCAGGCTTGCCCGAGGGAAGCTGAGGGACGACATGCCAGGGTTAGAAGGAGCGCGTGCCAGTGAGGGCACTCAGCCTGTGTCTCCGAGATGTGCAGGGTACACTGGGGCACAGCTGAAGTTGAACGGAGTTGAGCTAGTGGATACTGAGGCAATAGGAGCCAAGAGGGAAATGCCAGTGAAACACCTCAAAGCACACAAGGGGTGTTATTCTATGAAGGAGACACGGACAACAGCCCAGCTGAAGTGCCTCTACACCAATGCACACAGCATGGGCAACAAGCAGGAGGAGTTGGAAGCCATTGTACATACGGAAAACTATGATATGGCTGCCATCACGGAAACATGGTGGGATGACTCGCACAACTGGAGTGCGGCAATGGATGGCTATAAACTCTTCAGGAGGGATAGGCGAGGCAGGAGAGGTGGTGGGGTAGCCCTACACGTCAGGGAGAGTCTGGATAGTTTAGAGCTCGATGATGGTGATGATAGGGTGGAGTGTCTATGGGTAAGAATCAGGGGGAAGGCCAACAAGGCAGATATTGTGGTGGGAGTCTGTTACAGACCACCCAACCAGGATGAGGGACTGACGAACTATTCTATAAGCAACTGGGAGAAGCCTCACGATCGCTAGCCCTTGTTCTTGTGGGGGACTTCAACTTACCAGATGTCTGCCGGAAATACAACACAGCAGAGAGGAAACAGCCTAGGAGGTTCCTGGAGTGTGTGGCAGATAACTTCCTGACACAGCTGGTGAGTGAGCCAACTAGGGAAGGTGCCCCACTGGACCTCTTGTTCACAAACAGAGAAGGACTTGTGAGCCATGTGATGGTTGGAGGCCATCTTGGGCAGAGTGATCACGAAATGATAGAGTTTTTGATACGTGGAGAAGCGGCGAGGGGGGTCAGTAAAACTGCCACCTTAGAATTCCGGAGGGCGGACTTTGGCCTGTTTAGGAGACTGGTCGACAGAGTCCCCTGGGAGGCAGCCCTAATGGGCAAAGGAGGCCAGGAAGGCTGGACTTTCTTTAAGGAGGAAGTCCTAAAGGCTCAAGAGCAGGCTGTCCCCAGGTGCCGAAAGACAAGCTGGCGGGGAAGACCACCGGCCTGGCTGACTAGAGAGCTCTGGCTCGAACTCAGGAAAAAGAAGAGAGTCTATAACCTCTGGAAGAAGGGGCAGGTAACTCAGGAGGACTACAAAGGTGTAGCGAGGTTGTGCAGGGAGAAAATTAGAAGGGCCAAAACTGAGCTAGAGCTCAATCTGGCTGCTGCTGTAAAAGACAACAAAAAACACTTCTTCAAATACATTAGCAGCAAAAGGAGAGCTAAGGAGAATCTCCAGCCCCTAGTAGATGGGGGAGGGAACACAGTGACAAAGGATGAGGAAAAGGCTGAGGTACTTAAGGCCTTCTTTGCCTCAGACTTTAATAGTACGGCCAGTTGTTCTCTGGGTACCCAGCCCCTGGAGTTGGAAAATAGGGACGGGGACCAGAATGGAGCCCCCATAATCCAGGGGGAAATGGTTAGTGACCTGCTGCACCACTTAGACACTCACAAGTCTATTGGGCCTGATGAGATCCCCCCTGAGAGTACTGAAGGAACTGGCAGATGTGCTCACCAAGCCCCTTTCCATCATTTACCAGCAGTCCTGGCTAACTGGGGAGGTCCCAGCTGACTGGAGATTAGCTAATGTGACACCCATCTACAAGAAGGGCCAGAAGGAGGACCTGGGGAACTACAGGCCTGTCAGCATGACCTCGGTACCGGGGAAGCTGATGGAGCAGGTCATCTTGAGTGCCATCACATGGCATGTAGAGGATAGCCAAGGGATCAAGCCCAGCCAGCATGGGTTTAGGAAAGGCAGGTCCTGCTTGACCAACCTGATCTCCTTCTACGACAAGGTGACCTGCCTAGTGGATGAGGGAAAGGCTGTGGATGTTGTCTACCTGGACTTTAGTAAAGCCTTTGACACGGTTTCCCACAGCATTCTCCTGGAGAAACTGACTGCTCACGGCTTGGATGGGTGTACTCTTCGCTAGGTAAAGAACTGGCTGGATGGCCGGGCCCAAAGAGTGGTGGTGAATGGAGTTTACTCCAGTTGGCGGCCGGTCACAAGTGGTGTTCCCCAGGGCTCTGTGTTGGGGCCAGTCCTGTTTAATATCTTTATCAATGATCTGGACAAAGGGATCGAGTGCACCCTCAATAAGTTTGCAGATGACACCAAGTTGGGCGGGAGTGTTGATCTGCTTGAGGGGAAGAAGGCTCTGCAGAAGGACCTGGACAGGCTGGATCCATGGCCCAAGGCCAATTGTAGGAGGCTCAACAAGGCCAAGTGCAAGGTCCTGCACTTGGGCCACAGCAACCCCATGCAATGCTACAGGCTTGGGGAAGAGTGGCTGGAAAGCTGCCTGGCAGAGAAGGACCTGGGAGTGTTGGTTGACAGCTGCCTGAATATGAGCCAGCAGCGTGCTCAGGTGGCCAAGAAAGCCAATGGCATCGTGGCTTGTATCAAAAATAGCGTGGCCAGCAGGACTAGGGAAGTGATCATGCCCCTGTACTGGGCACTAGTGAAGCTGCACCTCGAATACTGTGTTCAGTTTTGGGCCCCTCACTACAAGAGAGACATTGAGGTGCTGGAGCGCATCCAGAGAAGGACAACAAAACTGGTCAAGGGTCTGGAGCACAAGTCTGATGAGGAGCGGCTGAGGGAGCTGGGATTGTTTAGCCTGGAGAAAAGGAGGCTGAGGGGAGACCTTATTGCTCTCTACAACTACCTGAAAGGAGGTTGTAGTGAGGTGGGGGTCAGTCTCTTCTCCCAGGTAACAAGTGATAGGACAAGAGGAAATGGCCTCAAGTTGTGCCAGAGGAGGTTTAGACTGAATATTAGGAAATTTTACTTCACTGAAAGGGTTATCAAGCATTAGAACAGGCTGCCCAGGGAAGTGGTTGAGTCGCCATCCCTGGAGGTATTTAAAGGACGTTTGGATGAGGTGCTTAGGGACATGGTGTAGTGGTGGTCTTGGTAGTGTTAGGTTTACGGTTGGACTTGATGATCTTAAAGGTCTTTTCCAACCTATACAATTCTGTGATTCTGCTTTGCTCTCTATTGTATTATTAATTAACACGCTGAACAGTGAATTAGTATCCTCTTCATAACAAGTTCCCTCAGCCTTTTGCCTAAACAAGCGTCCTCCAACTTTTGAGAGGTCATTTTTTAAACACCTCTAATTCCTTTATCTCTGTCTTTAAAACCACATTCGCAGAGAACAATTAATTTTTTTTTTTTTTTACCTTACTGCAAAAAACCCGTCTCCTGAGCCAGGATTTGCTGCCTTCGTAGCCTATGACAGCCCCCAGGCCCCGAGAGGTCTAATCCCGCCATCTAAAGCTCCAGCTCTTCCCCTTTAACGCGAACCGGGAGATATGAACACAGCACCCACCACCCACAGCTCCACAGGGGTGCAGCTTTCGGGGTACCGGCTACCTAAAAACGTAGTACTACGCGGCCAGGTGACGCCTGAGTTCTCCCGGGGGAGGATTATGCTGCAAACCAGTAACACTCCTCACGCCGGCGGAAGGGCTTTCTCTGCCACCGAAGAGCGAGCGGCTCAGGCGGGGAGCGGCCCGGCCTCCCTTCGCCTCCAGCCCTTGGAACCGCCCAGCACCCCTGCCTGCAGGGCACGGCTCAGGGTCCCCTCATGCCTCACACACTCATACACGCCCCCGCGCCCTGTCGCAGCCTCGGGGGCCCCCCACCCCCCGCCCGGTACCTGCAGAGAAAAGCGGCGATGCTCAATGCTGAAGCCCCTGGCAGAAGCCGGGAAGCGGTCGACGACCACTTCGGCGTCCTCCGCGTTGGGGTTGTCGATGCCCAAGAGGCGCGTGCGGGAGGCGCCGACACGCAGACTGCCGAAGCTGAGGAACGGCGGCCGGGAGAAGTGGCTCAGAACCAGCACGGCTAGGGCTTCGTCCTCGTCCACGTCCTCCTCGCAGCCCGGCGCGGCCCAGCGCCGCCGCCTAGGGCTGGCGGCGGAGCTCAGCTCCCACACCGCCGCGCCGGGTAAGAAACCCGCGGCCATAGCCGGGAGCAGAACCCCGGAGCGGGAACGGCTCCAGCTCTCCACACAACCAGCGCTCCGACACCACACCAACCGCCGCGCCTCCGCCCGCCCGTTCAAACCCGGCGCCCCCGCCAATCCCCGCGCGGGCCCGCCCCCTCGCTTCTCCGCCAATTAGCACTGGGCGTTTTATTTAAACGGCCCGACCTCGCCGGGGCAGGAGGGAGGCGCTGCCGCGCGGCGGCGGGAGGCCCCGGCGCCGGCCTGGAGGCCTCGGCCTCCGCCCACCGTGCGTGAGGCTGCCAAGTGCCCGGCGCGGAGCTGGCCATGGGAGATGGCCTTAGGCCTAGCATTGGATAGCTTGAGCAATGCTTCAAAATTAAAAAAAACACCAAAAAATGCATTTAGCAAACCTTCATGCTAAAAAGCTACCCATATTAAAAAAAAAAAAAAAAAAATCACGTGAAGCCAAGTATTTTTCTAAATAAATTTAATTTACAAAATATTTTAAAATAAAAAGTAGAATGAGACGCACACAAATTTGATGAAAAAAATTGCTTCATCTGTTTATCTTTCACAAGCTTTCAAACTGAAAGACATACAGAATAGTGTGTTTCCATGCTGTTTAAAAAAAAAAGGGCAGAAGTCAAAACTTAGCACAAGCACCCCTGCAAGAAATCCTGTGAAGCAAGCCATGTTAAGACAAAAGAACTTTACTTTTCCATAACAAACAAAATTACACATAGGACGGAGTACTTCTACATTTACAGTACACTTCCTAACTTTTCCTTACAGCAAAGAATTTCCCCTAAAAAGACAACTTTACTTAAAGACTTCCATCTAAAATACCAACCTATACAGATCACATTTAAAACACATTATCTCATATACCAGTGACAAAATATTGAGTTTATTTCACCTTATTCTTTCATATAAAAGGACCAACATTTAAACATGATCAAAATGGTTATGGGGGATTCAAAAAATTTTGCCATTGTCACCTTTAATCCACGAAATCCTTTTAAACCAAAACATTTCTTATGAACCATGAAAAAGATCCTTATGGGCTTAAGCGAAGTGACTGCTCTGCATTATATTCTGCCAGTGGCATTCTTCAATGCACACCATGAAACAACCAAATCACTGTGAGACGATGGTGTAAAAAAGATCACAGGTGACAGTAGCCACAAGGACCTACAGATAAATGCACTCTTTAATTTCCCTTAAGCTTCAGTCACATGGAGAACATGCAGCCTGCATCAGCTATGCATGTATGCTCAATATAGAAAAATTTCACATCTTTTTTATTGTTTTAAGGGGAAAAAAAAAACCTATTCATCTACAACAGCCTTCTCAGAATTCATTCATAATTCTACATTCATGAACTTCTACACAGAAATTATTTTAAATTTAAAAGCTTGAGGGTCATTTATTTCTTAGCACTCCATAACGCATTTCATGTTCGATCGAGCACGTTACGAGTTGATTCCTTTGAAGTGTTCTTCAGAGTTCTGGAAGCTCTTTCACATTTTTTACTAGGGAAATAAGCTTAGCTCTTTGACGATACCAAATAAATCTTTTGTCATTGTGTTCTGGCATGACCCATCTTTAAAAATAACTACCCGAATTATAATCCAGACTAAAGTAGCACTATATTTTTAAGGAAACCACAGCCTTACAGAAGATATATCATCACCATTACAATTACTGATGTTCAGCATAAAAAGAACCCATGAGAGCCATACCTCTATAGGAAAAGTGTCAGTGCTCAAAGAGGAAATTCCAATATAAATAAACAAACTGAACATAACATCCACTTACAGGATTAAAGGCAGTAACCCAGTCAACAACTAGAAATTTGTTCAGAAAAAAAATACAGAATTCAGTGTTTAAACAGAATGAGTGCAGTAAGTTCTCAGAACCACATAGCAGTTTAGAGTACCAACACGGACTCCACTCTTCTCCCCAAAGGTCAGCATGTGGAAAAGACCAACTTTTTGCAAATGTGCCACTGATCATTCTTTAGAGATATTTTTAAGAGAGACCTGCTTCTTCCTTCTTTGGCAACAAACGGTCAACTGAGTCAATGACTGCCAGATAAAACATAGCTTTTATTGTAAAAGCGCCCTCCAGATCAACAGGACGCGCACTCTTGGATGAGTACACATGCATATTAAAACGGAGGTACCAGACACCTAAGGAGTTTTGACCCATGCAGCTGTGAGATGCAGATCTCTGCCCTTCAACTCCAGTCCTCTTAAGAGGAACTGTCCTCCATCAAGCAGAGATCAGCTACTTCTACCTACCAAATGAAGTACCAGTCCATGAAAATTTACTTTGCTTATACATGAATTTTAAATAGATGTAAAGCCATAAGAATTATAGCTCATGATTAAAAAAATAAAAACTATGTATCTAGCACATAAGCTTTCCTATTTTCTTTCACTGTCAACTGGCAATGATCCAGCCTGACCAGCAGGTAAAAACACTAACTAGTAGGGTTATCTGCAAACAAAAGAACGCCAAAGAACTAGTAGATCATTTTTTCTAGGAATGACTAGTAATTCTGGTCACCCAAACAGCAAAGATAGCGCTCATTTTTCTGAAAAACAAGTCCTTTTATAGTCTGTTTCTTGCTGGGCACCCAAAAACATGAAGCCCTTTGGAAGATATTGACCTTAATGTTTTCTGAATAATCAAGTGAACTAGAGAAAAAGCCATTATTCAGAATATATATAAAAGGCACAATCATGAAATAATTTTAAAAAGGACATTATCAAGTAAATACACTTCAAATTCCATTTTAGTATTTTACTAGAGTGCCTTCCGAACAGACTGGATTGGAAAAAAAAAAATCAGTTACCACATATTTTTAAGCCACTGTTTTGTCAAAATCCTACAATACTTTTTTCTACTGTAGGACAGAAAAGACAAGAAATAACAGAGTTAGGCTTTTAGTCTGAGAACTGCACTGACACCATTGATGTCGGGTTATTTTTAACAGTACAATTACAAATGCTGGAAACCATGTTTCATGTCCACATGCGGTAATATGAATGTGATACATACATGTCGCCTTGAAAACTACACATTAAACAGCAGTTTTCAAGCCATGGAGTGTAAAGATGACAGAAACAGTTTTATTTTGAAAGGAGATGAAGGTGGAGTTAGAAAGCAGGAAGGGTAGTACTTGATAGTGTCCTTTCAGAAGGTGGCATTCAATGGCCTCGTTATTGCTGTATATTTGCTAGTATTCAGCTTCTTACCAGATATATTTACAGCATGTCAGCCTGAACATTCCCAGAGCACAGCTCTAAATTTTACTCTAGAGATACAAACATAGAACAGTTAAAACATATGTAGTCCTGTTTTAGAAACTGAACTTTGAAAGTTTAGGACTTCTATTGTGCTTCTTTGGCTAAGTCCTATTTAAATACCAATAACACTTAAAATTCTATAACTCTGCCACTATTTAACAGCTAACAGAAATCTTTGGTGTGTTTAGGTTAAGAATCCATTAGGGTACAAGCTTCAAAATATGAACATTCAGGCAGCTCTGGCCCCTCTCCTGCAAACTGCTCAACACTGAAGTAGATGGGGATTAACAGAATCTAACACCAAAGTATTTGAATAGGATTTAAAATGATCCGTGCCACTTAAGAGTTTATAGAACTGCAATGATAAAAGAACTTTTTACCACAGATCATATGTCCTCAGGTCATTGGATAAATTTAACAGTTACAATAATGCACATATGTCCAGTTTCCCATTTTAAAGTTTAAGATAATAATTTAAGAACAGGGAAAACTGGGGAAAATTTTGCCTTAATATGTAATTCTTGTGAGGAATAATGAAGATTATAAAATTACTTCAGATACTTTCTTTGGCATAATATTGACCAAACAAACACAGAATAATTATTTTTCAAGTAGGCTTAAAATTGAAAGCTTGATAAGGTTAAATTATACTACATTTCATGGTGAATTACATTAGACTTGTAGTTCAAAATGGTTCTTTTTGGAAAAAACCCTTACGTCTAGTAAAGAAAAAGCTAAAAACAATTAAAGACATAAAATACTCTCAAGAGTTTGACTTTGTTTTATAAACACAGTACAAGAAAGTGAGAAATGAAACAATTTCATTAGCAACACACAAGAGATTTATAATTACTGATTACTTCTTTTTTTAAATAGAAGTTGAGTACGTTCTGGAAATAATAGTCTTTAAATTTCTCCTCTACCACAGATAACCTGAAAATGTTAATGTGGGACCCTGCTATAATTTATGCTCTAACAAGGATAAACCATGCCAATCCTTTATGACTGTTCATAGATTAAAATGACCTTGCAAATACTCCCAGTTCTTACAAAGTTAGAGTGTGGGGCACACTTTAGAAAACAAACAAGATTGAAAAAGCAAGAAAAAAATGCATATTAAAATTATATAGGACTAACTGTAGAAAATTAGACAATACCGTTGTCTAGATCTTTCCACATAATTCAGTATTAGAGATCAAGGAAGAATTAAGAGGCCAAATTTAGGCAGCGTAATTATACTCAGGGGAATCACCAAACACCCTGTTTAGTATCTTCATAAAATATCTGAATCACTTTTCAGAAGAATCTAGTTCCCGTGTCCACTGGCTAGGCTCCAGAGTCCAGCAGACTTTAAAACCCTCCAAAAATGCCTGAGGGTTCAAGTAAAATTATATTTTGATTTCTATGTGAAACATAATTCAAAGTTTATATCCCTGCCTGCCCTTACAACTTTTAATGAATTTGATATAGTCCTTATTCTTCCAGAATGCTTTCTGTTACAGTTAAAACATTAATTCAAAGTGAGATGCAGAAAGGCAAACAATTTTTTTTAAATTAATAGCCAGATATGTAATTACATTTTTCAGCCACTACCCTTAAAAGATATTTCGGAGTATAATTTTTAAAAGACCATCTATAAGATTTTTAAAAACTCTTAAAATCACAAGAAACACTCTTTCAGTATGCATCAAAATGTGCCTAAATGTTCAAATATTATGTAAACAAACCTGTTTTTCCAAAACTATGCAGAAGACTCATGAGTCCAAATAAAATATAAAATATAAATCTTAATTGCCATATCAGCCTTCTGTTGGCTAATGGCTTAGCAAGTTAGGTGGAATGTTATGGTCTGATCATGAATGTTCATTGTTTGAAATATTCTGTACAGTAGGAGCTGTGTCTAGCCCCAGTAAAGTTCCAAGATATGACTGGTCTCTAGGGTCCAACATTTGCTCAGGTCTTACAGGATGAACAATATTTGCAGGTTGTGGAGTAAGAGTATATTTCTCTAGAAATGATAGATCTGTTGCTCGTTGATAATCTGTCTGCTCAGGTTGTGGAGGAAGAATGCCATGTGACTGAGTAGTATGCTGTACTAGATCAGCTTGCGGATCAGACATCTGAACTGGTACCAGAGTCACAGGCACACATACTTCTGTAGATACATTCTGTAGCAAAGTTTTGGCTTCTGATTGATATGCTTTGGACTGTTCCACATACTGTTTAGCCTCAGTTTGGTAAACTTTGTCATCAGAGGTGTACTGCACTGGTAAGGAGACTAGCTTTTCCTCTGAAGAAGATGTCAATGCCTCTTCTGCAGCCTTTGATCCATGAACATGATCAATATGATACTTCAGCTTGTCTTTTCGTTTAAATGTTGCATTACAGTGTTGGCAATTAAAAGGTCGGGCATCTGAATGAATAACCATGTGTTTTGTTAATGTCTTCTTAATTCTGAAAGACTGATTACAGATTTGACATTTGTAGGGTTTCTCACCTGTAAAGACAGAGAAGAATTAGTTATTCTGAGTAACACCATGTCACACATAAATATGCAAATACATACACAGATTATGGCATAGAGACCTAGTATAAAACAATTTTACTGAAAACAAAGAGCATAGCATCAATGCAGAGTTTAGCATCAGAGCAAGCAGAGTTTAGCATCAATTCTGGAATGAAGGCAGCCATTAGAAGTTTGTTTAGAAGTTATATTAGCATACCCTTCTCCTTACATACAATTCTCTCAATACTTGTGTGTACCTGACAGAAGTCCCAAAGACAATCAGAATATAAACCAAATAAAAAAAGAACAGTCTTTAAACTGTTATGATACTGGTATTAAATGAGCTCAATTTGTAGTTCTATACATTTCGAAAGGACAATGATTTCCCTAAACATAAGGCAGGAAAACCAAAGTCAAACATATAAGGACATAAACCTTTCCAAAGGGATTTCAAATCCTTGTTTAGATTACCACTTGAAAAGTAGTATTCTCTGGACCACAAAAATGATTAGATCTGGGTAGTAACTTTGGCAAGAACATACACCAGTAAACTAAAGGAAGAGGTGTAGAGAGCTTACCAAAAACCTGTGTTGAGGATTATCAATATTTCAACTGATACATTCAGAAGGCAGTATTCAGGAATGACCAACATATGAAAAAGAATAAAAAGTCTTGCTGCTTCCTGCTATTCTTGCCTTGAATGCTCAACAACCATAATGAATTAAATAATTCCATCAATGTTGATGCATAAAAATACATTCCTACATGTTTTGTGGTTTTGTTGGGGTTTATTTTATTTTTACCTGAATGTGTCCTAAAATGCATTTCCAAACTTGATTTCCCTTTAAAAACTTTCTTACAGACTTCACACTGGTGAAATGTTGCTTTATATCTTTAAAGAAAAAAAGACATTTCATGTTAGATACTTTTTTTTTAAACCAACTAATCATAAAGCTATGTGCACAGTGCTTTCTGAAATCTTTAACTGCAAAATAGCTGAATATCAAAATTTCCAAATTTCGTCACTTATGTTCATGTTTCCTGGCATCTGCATACCAATAAGGTTAATTAAGATTCTTTTTGATAGTCACATCTTATTCTCTGCTGAGATTGACGCTAGTATTCAAAGAGCAAAAGCCACTAAAACTTCTTTTCTGGCCCCAAAAATATCCTTAAGTAACAGTTTTTTGCCAACATCCACAAAAGGCTTTCACTTCGACAGAATTATGCCATAAATAAAGCACTAGGAATGGTTTAGGCTACTGGCTACCAAGAAAAAATAAAGAGAATAAGCAGATAATGTACTATATTTTCAACACAGATATGTCTATAAAGGCTTCTACACAATTCTAATGAGTACAAGCAGTTAAAACGCACCATTTGAAAAACAACTAGGTCTCAGTTTATTTCGAAATCTCCGTAAGGCTTATTTTTGGAGCTCAAGAATTTAAAAACCCTATTGCATTTTCAATTTATAGACATAATTTAGGTTTCAAAGTTTTTACCTACTTTCAGAGCCACTAATCTGCTACCAGCTTCTAAAATACCTAAGCATGGGATAGTTCTCACAGTGCTTACACGATGTCTAGTAATTCAGTCTTAACTAGTCTGCAATGACAATATTACAGCAAACCATCAATTTAGAACAACATTGAGACAGCTAATCAACAGATTAAAATTTGATCCTTTTTATGGTTTTATTTACTTAATTATGCTACAAAGAAAACATCTTGCATCTTGTTTAAATTGTGAAGGCAATTTTCTGATATCCATTTCAAACCCTAACAATGATATCTCTATCAAGGTAACGGGCATGACAAACACACAGACTACTAGAATTCTGCACGAACATGCAAGTCCCAACAAAATCAGTTACAGTACAGAAGTATTTACTGAAGTATTATAACAGCAGTTATAAAAAACCCACACTTACTTCTGCCAAACTTTTTCTCCTAGATGAACACTTTTATAATGAACAGTAAGGTGATCTCTACGGCCAAAACATTTTCCACATTCCTCACACTGATGTGCTTTTTCACCTACAAGGGCAAAATTCAATACATTTTGGTTAAATCTTCTGGAACTTATTAAATGTTTAAGAGCTGTAATTGTAAGACATACAGTAGATCCATGTTCACAAAGTCCGCCAATCAAGCACTTCCATACCTTACTCAGAGAGGGATTCTGTTATCAAAGAAGAAATCCAGGAAGTAGGTTGTTTCTATCAGAGTAAGGATTTTTACCACTTGTTATATATTACTGTTACTGATCATTTGTCATTTCTACAAAGAAATTTATGTTCGTGAGTTAAGGGACACTTCCCAAACACCCACTGCGTGAGATGTACAAGTGACTGACTAGGAATCTGCTCTCTTCATTATGACCCCAAATGTGTTATGTTCAATAATTCAGGGGCTTTAAAAGATAAGCTTATTCTCAGCTACTAATTTTTAGAACTTAAAATTACATCACAGTATTTATCTTTTTAATTATCCTGATTTACATAGTTACCTTTTTCTTTTATGCTGCTGTTTAAAAGTATCTTGATTCTTTTTAGTCATCTTGAGATCTTCCACAAAGTGGCAGAATATTTCTTCTCATGTAAGTAGGAGGAGTGTGGACAGTCAAAGAATGTAACTTTCTAGAGGGGGGGAAAGCAAATAGAGTAGAAAAGAGGATTTTTTTTTTTTTACTTGAGTTTTCAAAGATTTCTTTATTTTATAGCAGACATTATGATTTCAAACACCAAAAAAGAAGCTGTCCTTCAAAATAAAGGCTCAGGAAGTTTAGACTCTGATCACTTTCATATTTTCATGCTGCCTAGAAAGTATTTTGCCTCCTAGAAGGCCACATTCCCTTTGGATCCTGTTCTGAAAAAGGAAAAGTCCCTAGTGAATCTTCGCTCCTCCTATACATTTGATAAACTTTCTGCTCTCAGTGCAACAGAAAGATTTTTTTTCTTCCTCCTGATCATCCCATCTGGCTGTTCTCAGGGTTGACTTCCACCACCTTCCTTCCTTCCCTCTTCCCCATAACAGAGACTTCAGAAACGCCTCTTTGATGTTCTTATGTTAAAGTGATCAGTGTACAAACTTTGACAGAGACTGCGACAGCTTCTTCTGTGTTGTGGTAATAATGTTTCACACAATTGCTATTAAAAAAAAGAAATCTAAACTCATTAAAAAATCCTCCTTTTTCACTTTTGCTTTTTTTATTATTATTTTTAAAGCAATTCACTGTTACATGTTTTTGACTGTCCCTCGGCTTTCTATGTTAACATGGAGGAAACACTTGGTTTTTAAACCTTGAAAACATGTAAGGCTTACCCTACTTTAGTAGACCTTAACAATAGTGAGAGGAACTTTTATCAGGCCTAAAACATTGCATGTACTGAAAAAAAGTCCATAATTAATTTTTTATTTGATCTTATTTCAAAATAGTAATTTCAAAGCCAATTTTCAAAGAAAATGCCTACCTGAGTGTATTTTTTTGTGTTTTGTCAGATGGTCATGCCGAATAAATGTTTTCCCACATTCTTCACATTCGTATCTCTTGTCATCATGGTGGACTCTCAGATGAAGTCTGTATATGTATAGTCATAAATATAACCATAAAATGCAATCTTGTTAACATAATCTGTACTGCTAACTCAATGCAAAATACCAGAAAACACAGTCTTTAATGCTTCACACAAATATCAGGAAATAACTTTCAGTTGAGGTATGCTTAAACTGCTCTTAGAAAGCAAGAGAGAACAGAACTAAACTCTCATATGTGATATTAATTTAGCAGGATATTTTAGTCCTCCGCTTATTTTCTCTTTGAATAACAAAGATGCAAAAGTTTCAGATGTGCAAGAAAGTCAACTTTGATACAAGATTTGTATGGGATTCTGTCTGTGTTTAAACCACTAACGTCTTGTATTAAAAATTAAATTACTTCTCACAGGTTATTAATATATTTTCAATATATAAGCATGTTTAAAGCATTTACTAATGCTCTCAGAGTTGGAATAAATCAAAACCCATACATTACGAAGAATTATGTTAATAACGTGAATGCATATATATCACCAAATAAGCGAGACAGTTTAGCAGCTTATTTTACCTGTAAGAGCTTCCATGACGAAAACTCTGCCCACAAATACTGCAAAGATGAGGTTTCTCTCCACTGTGAATTCTCAGATGTTCTTTCAAAGTTGTTCTGTTTAACAAAGGCAGAAAAATTAATTTTAAGCAATGTCACTGCCACTTTAAAGTGAAACAGACTATGAATTTCTCAATTTATTTAACTCTGATGGATCACAATATATCCAAGCAACTGCATCAATTTATTCACATACACACACATATACATACATTCAAAGGTAGTATGGCAACCTATCTACTATTTACTGAATTGGCTGGGTCTAGAAACAATATAAGCAAAGAAACAAAACATTGTCCCAACATACATTTGGACAACATACATTAAACAAAACATCAATTTCAACACTATTTTCTAAGTACTAATTTTCTATGTAATAATTTCCTTGTTACTATATGTATAAAGCTAGAGCTTTCAAGTCAGACTTGAAGGAAATCTAGATCATGGCTGTTAATTTAACTTAACTCAGCACAGAGCTTATTTAAATACATATACATTTATATACACATACATACATATACATATGCAAGTCTACTTTTACTATTGCCTTTCCAATGTAAAAAAAAAAAAAAAAAAGTGCATGCAGGTGAAAATTCCTCTCAAGCAAAGGAATCAGACAATAAAATTTACTGTATGCACAGCTGGTAAGTGTGTGAACTAAATAAAAGAGAAAATTCTTTGATCTCCTTCCCGTACTTATTATAAATATTATTTTTCAAAGATATTTTTATGTTTTACACAAAAAAAATTATCTTTTCCAATGAGAGCAACAACATCTAAATATTCAACTGCCTTACATAACATAAATGAAACCTGAATGGTGTAAACATATTGACTTTTTTAAGCAGAAATTCTTCGTGCAGTTCAAAGTGAGCTTTATAGAGTTGAAAGACTATCTGTGCTTTATAGCTTGTTTGTTTACTATTTTGTTATTGTGTTAGTGCATTTTCTTTTAACACATGCATACCCTATTGACCAAACTACTAGAAAATACACACCACCAACAAAACCCATTAAGGACAAATCTTCCTCTTACAGTACGTCCAGGGGTCTTTGCCAGTCATTGGAAAAAAAAATAAAAATCAAGAAAATATATTGCAGTACACACTCAGATCTTTTCATATTCCCCAAAGAGAACACAACTAGAATCTTAGTCACAGTTACTGAGATGAAGCTGTATTCTGTCAAAATAAAAAAAATTATAAGCCTTATTGTTTCAGAACCTAAACATAAATCACCATTTGGAAAACTTAAAAGATCTTCTTTATAGACCAGTGCAAGGCGTCTGCACTGAAGCCATGTTAACAACTGTTTAAAATTCACGTTTTTTTTCCTCATGTGTAGGATAGAAATGGGGCGCATCTTATTTCTACAGCTTTTCTATGCTCTTTTTCTATATACTAGAATTTATGAGCCAACTTTTAGAGCTTCCACTTTTCAAAGTGCTAAATTAACATTTTTTTTTCCCTCCATTTAGAGAAGCAGCAGCACAGGTTGTATAGTATTATTCCCTCTTCCATGAAACCGTGTTTGTAGAAGTCCAATTTCTTCTTAGTCATTCTCACCAGTGTTCCTCATCCGCCTGTCCTCATCAGTACATTTACCAAAATATCTATGGCAGAAAACTTTCCCACAAATGCAAGATGTTCTTGCACAACACAGGAACTCTAAGTGAAATGAATTAGAGGTAAGACTTTCTTAATATAGTTCTGCCTCATGACTAATTACTTACAGTTGTCACCCTTAATTTTAGAGGTCATCAGAAAAACCACATGCTACCTGTGGCTCTGACACTACCTTTCAATATACTAACCCTCTGAAATAGTCTCATTTATGTTAAAAACTCAAAGCTAAAATATATTCAGAATCAAACAAAGCACACTAAGTATTTCTCTGTTCTGCTGAAGTTCAAGTGGTCATGCAACTCCTTACCGTTCCCTAACGGATTTTCCACAGATGAAACATGTCCATTTTCTCTTTCCTCCATGAGTACATTCTATATGGCGTTTCAGATTTCCTGTATCATTAAATTGGCGGCCACAAATATCACAAGGAAAAGGCCCTACAAGGAGACAGACACACACAGTATCATTAACTGTCAGTTAAACCAAACAAGATGCACAACTGGTTACTTGTGAAAACCCCGATCAATTTAAAAAGCAAAAGTTTTGTCTAACAAATGATTACTGTTTGCTACAGTCAGCATACCTTAATTAGACTTTGTGCACTTTCTGCTTGGTAAGTTATTTCTAATACCTGGTATTTTGGCAAGTTTCATGATTGCAAAGAAAAAATTTAGAATTAATAGTCAAAATAATTAAGTCCACTTAGACTGTTTGAAAAAACAAATTCCCATTATATCACCAATCTAGCTCCTACCCAGCAGAAATAATTAGTAGTAATAAAGAAGTCTTTGGAATACTTCAGGAGGAAAGAAAAAGGCCTTTGGAAAACTTCAGAAGAATCTGACTCTGTAGTTGAGAACCAATTTCATGCAAAAAAGTTTTAAAACAAAACTAACCTTAATTCTTCTTCCCCTCCCCCAATTTTGCTTTTATTTAGGTACAATACAATGCCTCAAAAAGACAGAAAAGTAAAAAACCAACCACCAAAAAAAATAACAACTCCCCCACAAAACTGAAAAAGAGAGAACTGGAAAAGGAGGTGGGGTGGAAACCAGACTGGTAAGGACATAAAATGGTGGAGGAAGGTTTTACTTTAAATCTATTGTTTACATGTCAGAAGGAGGTTTCTATACCGAGATGGAATTTTTCTTGATGTTTCAGTCTTGCAAATCGTGATTTAAAGTGCTCTTCACAGTAGGTACACTTAAAGGGTTTATCCTGAGAGTGAAGGATCATATGCTCTTCTAAATGAGGTCTTCGAGTGAAAGATTTCTTACAAATCTAAAATGATAATACACTTTGTCAAAGATACATCAGTTATAACCAGACTTTTTTTCCTATTCATAAACTCTAACAGTTTAGTTCATCTTCTCTCTGCAGCAATGTAAGATTAAACATGTATTCTTCAAAAGCATACTCTATCCCAACTTGTAAAACCTTGCAGTCAACATCAAAAAAATCTGTGTTCTACATAAACCCTAGTGGATTGCACTATATAAATTAGGATGACGATCCATGGCAGCCTAAATCATACTGGCAACTCCTGCATACAGTTACATGTTCCACCCCTGCTTCTTTCTACTGACTCCAGCCCTTACCAGACTCTTTTCCTAGGGTGTTTCAACACGGTAACTCAGCAGAAAATAACCCAACGGAAAAAAAGCAAATAGTTTTGGCTTGGTTTTGGATGTTGAAAACAGCTCAGTTGGACTGTGGTAAAAGCTTTTGTAGTATAAGCTACTGTAGGACTAGAGTCATACCTGTTCCTTTATTTCCTCTGGGAAATTCTCTGACAGCTTGTATTAAAGAGAAAATGCCAATACCAACAAAGAAATAGAACTCAAAATATATTTTAGAGATACATAACTTTTGCAATGTTAAAATTATGTGAGCTTTTTAGTACTGTTTTCAGATTAATCAAAACCCAAATGTACAAGAATTATAAGTAGTCATTAAAGTAAGCATGCAGTTCAATTACAGAATTGAAGCCACAGCTCAAATTTAGGCATTTAACCTAGGTATTAAATTTAACATCAAGATCCCATGCTTTAACATAAATCAACACGGTGCTCACTGATTTCACTGGGAAACTGTTGCCATTGTTCATAATAGCTGAATGTAGTACTACCTAACTCCCATACATTAAATCATGCAATCAGTTTCTCAGGGCACACCTGAATAACACTCTTTCAGCCTCAGAAAATCAGAAGCAACAGCTTTATTTGTTTAAAAACTCATTAATGTTAAATAAAAAATTCTACCCCCTGCTTTCAACTCAAGTCTATTTTCAATGCACACGAACAGTACAAGAGCAGCGTCTCACTTTTTAAAAATTTCTACTTAACATAAACTTAAAATTTTCAACCAAAAAAAAAAACCCCAAACCACCAAGTGGAGTTTACCAAATCATTCATCTGGTAAGAGTACTTTCGAGAAATGAACATGAACAATGTTGCAAAATTGATTCCCACTATTAAAATGTTTCTTACCTAGGAACAAACAGAACCTGTAACATGTTCACACAATATAACTTCATCTGGAAGATAACATCCTTTGGTCAACCATGTAATACCTCCAACCACGGTACCATCACCAGCGGAATGAACACTACAAATTCCTACAGTTGGTATCTCCCAACCTCCTACTATATGTTTGTAAGTGAAAGTTCACAAACAAAGCAAGATTATTAATTATGTTATGGCACCTAATATTAGAGACGTACAGGGGCATATAGCAGTTTGCATAAACAAAACGGCTGCCCTGAAAAAGGTAAACCGATTCCCTTAAAAAAACAACAACAACAAAACCCAACATTTGAAACCTTAAAACATTATTTGGCAGCAGACAGATAGAGAATGGAAGTTCTACAAACTTCTTTTTACTGTAGATGTAGTTTCACACGTATACCTCTCCTGAGGAAAATCAAGGAAAGGACCCTCTGATTTTACAACCAGAGATAAATTTAGTACAAATTTACAACTCTGTTGATGGGCATATGCAGCTAAATGAGAAACTGTTTCATATTTAACATATATTTTCCTCACTATTGAGCGAGCCTTCCAAAAAAGCGTACTTTATGGTCAGTGTTTGATGTGTATAATTAATGGCAGAGAAAATACTCTGTTTTTAAAGTATTCATAACACTGTGCTGGTTTTGGCTGGGATAGAGTTAGTTTTCTTCATAGCAGCTAGTATGGGGCTATGTTTTGGATTTGTGCTGGAAACAGTGTTGATAACACAGGGATGTTTTAGTTACTGCTGAGCAGTGCTCACACAGAGTCAAGGCCATTTCTGCTTCTCACCCCACCCCACCAGCGAGCAGGCTGGGGGTGCACAAGAAGCTGGGAGGGGACACAGCTGGGACAGCTGACCCCAACTGACCAAAGGGATATTCCATGCCATATGATGTCATGCTCAGCATATAAAGCTGGGGAAGAAGAAGGAAGGGGGGGATGTTTGGAGCGATGGTGTTTGTCTTCCCAAGTAACCGTTATGCGTGATGGAGCCCTGCTTTCCTGGAGATGGCTGAACACCTGCCTGCCGATGGGAAATAGTGAATGAATTCCTTGTTTTGCTTTGCTTGCATTTGCTTTCCCTATTAAACTGTCTCTATCTCAACGCACGAGTTTTCTCACTTTTACTCTTCTGATTCTCTCCCCCATTCCTCTGGGGGGGAGTGAGCGAGCAGCTGTGTGGTGCTTAGTTGCCAGCTGGGGTTAAACCACAACAAACACTCAAGTCTAATCATCTGCAAATTGATGTATTTTAACAATGGTAGTAACTGATCACATTAAAAAATAGTGCCTTCAGCTAGTTTAGAATTCAATTTGGTATTATCTACCTGGTCACAAGCTGTACATACAGACAAAGTTCAGTCTTTAAATCAGCACATAAAGAGGAAATTTATACCATCATTTACAAAGCTTACTGAGATTCCACAGAAACACATACCATATTTTCACTTGAGTATTCAAGTCACAAAACATAGTATCTGTATGAACAAACCAAAAGTACTGAAGTATTACTTACATCACATTTCCAACCTTCACTCTTGGTCTTCTTGATAGAAAGAAATTCCTGTACATTCTCTGGATGAAACCTAGAAGAAAGACAGAAGCTGAAAGTACTTATAACTTTCTAAGATGAAGATCACCCAAATATTAAATATCCATTTCTAAGCTTTATGTGTCATGAAAGTTGATCACCAAACCAGCAGAACAGAATATTGATAATTAAACAATTCTAAAGGCATAAGTAACTGGAAAGCAGTGTTGACTATAGACTCCTGTAGAATCTCGTATGACAATTAGTAAGAAAGAGGACAGTTTCAATTATAACGCTTTATGGATATTTACAAAGAAAGAGAAAAAACCAGTATGTAAATAATAATACCTGATAATTAGACCTGTCATAAACAAGTTATTCACCTAAAAGAACCTGCAAGGAAATGGTTTATCCATCTATTATCATCAACAGTATAGCATCAACATCTAAAACCAAAGAAGGTATTTTATTCTTCCTTCACATTAAACGCAACACAGGTAATTATTAAAACTGTTGTCTTCTGACTGACTGTGCTAGCTAATCTGAGCATTCTAAAATTTATAGTAAAAGCCTATGGTAGAACTCCCACAGAACCGCTGTTGCTATTTAGTCAGTCCCTATGCGCTCCTTCTGGCAGGTTAGTTGATACTGCTAATCCCCATGTCCTTTGAAAATATACTTATTTGCAAAAAGTTATACAAATAATGCAGAATATGCTCTGTGCATACATACATTTATCTTCGCTTTCAAACTGAAAAAAACGATTCTTCAGAAATGCAAGACAAATTTGGTCATACTTGCCTCTTCACGTGCTTCGCTAAAGTCTTTTTGCTTGCATGCAGCTTATTGCAGTAGGGACATTTGTGTTCCTTTTTATGAAAGTCAGTATCACTAGAGTGTTTCTTTCTGTGCACTGTCAGGTTGGACTTCGTTGAATAGCGCTGATGACATATATCACACTCAAAAGGCTTCTCACCCGTGTGTACACGTGTATGGCTCTCATATTTGCCTGTACAACAACAACAACAAAAATCTGTTAGCATAAACTGTAACAGGTATCACCTACAATACATACATTTGGGGTTTGTTCTGTAATCTCTCTCTCAAATGTGGTCAAGATCTAAGTACCTTCCACACACATCTGAAGATTTCTACTGGTTTACACTGAAAACTGCATGGTGATCACATATATGTTTGATTCAAGGTTCCTCCACACACTTCCATCTTAACTATTTTTAAGATAAAGAGTAAAAATAAAAGGGCTCTGTATTACTGTTAAATCTGTGTGAGGGTTACAACTCCCTCTTGTTCAACCCTACAGCATACTCAGTTCTTCACTACTGAAAGTTATACTTCTACTCTTTCATTACACTGATTGTGAAGTACCTTTCCAGAACAGGGAACAGCCTTGCAACACACTGGTATTTTTAAGGTACTTTCAAATAACAAAACAGTGAATGAATGATACAGACCCTTGCAAATTATCTATATTTGGGACCCAAGATATTACCATAAACAAAAATACTACTCTCCCATTTCTTTCACACTGGTTGTATTCTCTCTTCCGTTTGCCAGTTTTTTCTGAGGACAGAATTCGGTCCTACACCGGGGACCTACCTACTTAGTCAATAGCATGCTCTCTGCTTTGTACTAGATGATTTTTTTTTTCTCTGTAGAATATGCATCATACTTCTGGGAGTTAGATAAAGGAAAAAAAAAGACTATAGCTCATAAATTTAAAATGCAAGTCAATTGTCTACAGTAATACAAGCTTATGAAAACATACTTTATGTATCACTTGTTTTAATGCATTTTCTCGTGTATTTTTTGAGCACAAAACTAGAATTCTAAGTCATGAAAGCGCAAAGAGAAAAGGGCTTCCAATATGTGCAAACCCAAAATATACCATTACAACCCTAAATACTCACAAGCCATTTATTTCTGCACAGTAGCCTTCCAATATTAATAACAAAGCTCTCAAATTCAGAAAATTTCCTATGTTGCTTTAATTTTAAGATACGGCATTACAAGTACAGTTAAGTCCTACATTTTTAATGTTAAATAGCTTCTATGATATCATTTGTGACCTTGGAAAATTCACTTCACCTCAGCAAGCTAAGCGCATTGTGTGTGAGTAGGAATCAACATACACACCCCAGCCCCACCCCATTTTCATAAACTCCTAAAATCTCAAAATGATGGAGGATACACTGTGTCTATTATAAGAACACCAAAAAATGCCTAACACTATGAGGAATTGTTTCTTTCCTAATTCCCATGATTGAAAGGAAGTCAATACCTTACATGACCATAATTCAACATTTATTCCAGCTGAAAGAACACCAAAATTCTGGAGTTCAGTAGTAATTTACTTTTAATGGGGGAAAGGACAGGAAGGCTGGAATTTTGACTCTTCTGATATCCTGAGTAACTATACACCTAGATTTGACTGTAACATAAATGATACTAACAGAACAGATTAGGTTGATGAAATACTAGTTGGTATTAACTACAGAAAAAATTAAGCTAGAAGTCAGAGTGACTAGGTCCTAAGCAACTACACATCATGTAGAATAAAAGAATTTCAGGCTGTGTGACAATGGTGCTGTTTTACTTCAGCAATAATGACAGCTTTGTTACTTAAAATTAATTTGGCAGAAAATACAGTACAAGTTTCAGACTTCATGCAATTTATCATTTAATATCTTGCTATATTTCTCTCCTTTTTCAATGCTGCTTTTACATACCATGCTAACAACCAGAATCCAGAGCAGTGAAAGAGAAATAAATTTAGCATTTGCAGATTTTTCAAATAATGCACTCAGTTCATTTATTGAAACTGTTTAGCACCACAAACATAATAACTTAATACATTCAGAAAAATTAGCAGCATCCTGGATCAGTGAGACGATCCAGAAATTATGATCTTCACTCTCTAGCACAGAGAAAAAGTTCAGTTTATTTCCCATACAAATAGCACCACCATATGGTAAAAAGGAAAGAGATCAACCTAACTTGCTCTTACCTATTCGATCAAATTTTTTGTCACACTTGGGACACTGCAGTAGTTTTTTGCTACTGCTTTGAATGATGACTGGAGCTAAGCCTTCAGGAATATTTCCCACTGAATCAACTGCCTCAGAACCCTCTTCAGTATCATTCTGTTCTTTTTCACTTTGTTCTTCAGACTCTGAATCTTCACCTGACATTTCCTCTTCCTGTCCCTCTTCATCAGCATTGCATTCACTTTCACTGTCTTCAAATTCACTTCTATCAGATGTTTCCTTGTCAGAACTGACTTTTTCCAAATTGCTGTCAGATGCATCACCACTTTCATTGTCACTGTTATCAAATTTAGCTGGACATTTACGGTTTCTTGTAGAACGTCTAGTGGAAAAGTCGGCCTTCTCAACCATTTTTAACCCATGTTTTCTTTCCAGTGAAAGGGATCTGTGGGCTTTAGCCAAATGATTTTCTAAGGACTTCTTGTAACAGAAACTTCGACCACAAAAAGTGCACTGATGACTATTTAATAGTTTACCTGTCAGTTCATTGAGTGTTTCTACTGATGTAGGTGCATCAGTTACCACATCAGTCTGTACGTTAGAAACACTTTCATTATTTAGTAACTTCACTGCATCTATGATATCTAAAAATTTTGCTGCTTCCAGCACTAATGGAATTTCATTTTTATATACAAAAAACTCAGAGGTGTAGAGAAACTCAAGCAAATGCTGAAAGACAGAATGAGTTACGTGATCTAATGTGACGACATCAGTGCTTGGATTTTTGCTCAAACAGGCATGAAAATAACTACTCCCAACAGCCACTACAACTTTGTGAGCACTAAATTCTTTTCCTTCTACAATTATGAGTAAATCGCAAAACGATGGATGCTTCTGTCTATCGTCATTTAAGTATTTAAGTAGATTTTTGTTATACTGCAATGAGCTTAGGAGCTTTCTTTGTTCTGATGACGGTGAAAGTTCTTGGGAAGATTCAAGCTGATCTGCAGGAACTATTTCTGCAGACTTTGGTACAATTTCTTGTGCACAGTCTACTACAAGAATCTGTTCTGCAGTATCTTTCTCATGGCCAAGATGAACCTTTTCATTTAGATTTGCAGCGAGCCGTCTCCTTTTCTTCATTGCAGAAGTGCAACTTCAAAATCAGGAGCTTCATAGGTGATTGGCAAAAAATTCTCGTGAAGACTTGGTTCTGCTCCAGACCTTGAGAAAATACGTAACAGTAATATCATAATCTGCAAAAGAATTATGATAAAAATTACTCTTAGTACTTAACCATAATTTCCTTTTTTATGAATGCTTTCTTTATTTCTCTCTTAGTTTTACCGGCCCTGCATACTAACCTTTTATTAAATTACTAAAATCTCACACTTCCCATTCCA
Source organism: Mycteria americana (assembly GCF_035582795.1). Classification (NCBI taxonomy): domain Eukaryota; kingdom Metazoa; phylum Chordata; class Aves; order Ciconiiformes; family Ciconiidae; genus Mycteria; species Mycteria americana. The sequence continues at coordinate 44,226,089 of NC_134371.1, forward strand.
GACCACGGCATAACGCTAGTCGGAGAAAGTGCACCGACATCGCCTATTATTAGATCTAAAGAGACAGCTGAGGGTGGTTTTGTTCGTCTCCTAGAGGCATATAGCCTGTGAAATACTCTGGGATGGGCGTACACAGTTGTTATTTTTATTACTACACCGAAGGGCACTCGCTTTCCGTTTAACCCCAACACGGCAAGCCAACCCTTCTGCTTTTCCTGCCGGGCGCCCGTCCCCTCGGGCCAGCCCAGAGACCCGCCCGGCGCCTGACAGGGCGGCAGGGCTGCCCAGGCCGCTCGGCGCGGCCCTCCGCCCGCGCCTGTCACCGCCAAGTGTCAAGTCCGCGGCCGGGCTCCCGCCTCCTTCGGCTCGGTCCGGTCCGGTCCGGTCCGGCCCGCGGACGGTGCCTTTGTCCCTGCGCCAGCAGGTCCGCCGCGGAGCCGAGGGCCGGCCCGAGAAGTGCCCTGCGACATCGAGCTCGGGGGCAAAGAGGGCGCCCCGGACCCGCCTCCCTCATCAGGGCGCCGCGAGGGCCCCCCCGCCGCTGCCGAGCGGGACATAAAATGGCCGCACCCCCCCCCCCCCAGCCCCGGGCCGGGCCGTCACCCTCCCCACACGCTGCCCCGGCGGGGCGGCCTCACGCACCTGCGCGGCGCTGGGCGGTCCCCGGGGCCCGCTCGGCCGCTAAACGCCGCTGCACTCCGCACCCGCACCCGCTTCCGCCGCTTCCGGGTCCCAGCGCCGCGCGCAGCCTCGCTCTGTGCGCCGACGTGAGGGACGACGACGACGGCGGCGGCGTCGCTTCTGAGCATGCGCGAGGGCGGCGGCGCGGCTTCCCCGCTGGCGGGGCGGTTCGGGGTGTCACCGCGGGGGCGGCCGGGGAGCGGGCCCCTGCGCCTCTCCCTGTCCGCCCCCTGCCCCTCAGCGGGCGGGTCGCTGCCGCCAGGGCCAGGGAGGACGGCGGCGGCCTGCGGGGTGGTGCCGGGAAATCGCGGTGAGCGGGAACAAGAGCGCGGCTGCGAGGAGGGCGCCACTCGTGTCGGTGACGGGCGTTTCTGAGCGCCCGGCACCCGTAGCCTCCGTAGAGGTTCAGGGCGGGCAGTGAGACGAGGTTGTTCGGTGTGGCCGCTGCGGGGCAGCCGTTAGCGCGGGCCGCGCCGAGGGCCCGGCGTGGCGGGGGGGCGTGGGCCCCACACACTGCAAAACAGCTGCACGAGAAGGCACGCCTAAACTCGCCCCAGTGCTTAAACACGCTGTGTGAAAGCAAGGAATATTATGCCTAACCAGCAGTCCATTACAAATAACTCGGAATTTCCAAGCTGCCGATAGTTTTCCTCGATAATGTTATTTTGCATTTGTCTTATACCTTGAGTATTTCGCAGGACTTCACGTACGTGCGTGTGAAATTCCCACTTTTCAGGCTTCCCGGATGGCAAAAGGCAGCAGATCCGTGAGTGTCCCACGGCTCGGGCGAATATCCACTTGGGGGTGCAGTTCATCAGCATATCAGAAGACCTTCATCTTTCTATTAATTATATTTTTAGCTTTCCAAAGATAACTAACTGCTAGTGACAATGCGACACTGAAAATGAGCCTGTTTTTCTGAGAGCTTTAAAGAACTGTTACGTTAATGCAGGATTCAACTTTATTCCATAACATGTGTTCTGTGTTTATGATTTGTAAATTGATACTGGTTGTCGCTTGGTGTAATAAACACTGCGTGACTTTCAGGTGTTACATTTTCCAATAAAAATACTGAAAATTCTCAAAGCATTTGTTACCTCCTGATTGTTGCTATACGGTCTGTACTCACAGCCCTCATGCATTTTAATTGAAGTTACAATTATTTAGCTTCATTTTTTTCACTGTAATAGTACACTGAAATCAAATTATATTTTAATATTCAATTATTTCAAATAATATTTTAACTAGTGTCAGTTCATTAAGCTATTACTTCTGAGGTGAAATAACGGCATCAATAAGTAATAATAATCAACATTACTATGTTTTTCTTGCACTGTAGGCAAACATTTGCTTATCTTTGGGGCATCTGCTCTTTTAGGATGTTGCTTGTGCTTGCCTGACTTTCATTTCTATAGAGTCATAGTTAAGCTGTACATAAACCGTAAAAATAAGTTTCTCTATTTTGATTTTGCATGGAAAAAGGAAGTTTTGAGAGCAATGCACTATGAGTCTTAAGCTGAGCCTTACATTTCACTCTAATCTGAATAGCAAGTTCATAAAAATACTGTTTAGCCAGGTATCTGACTTTTTGGGTCTCACTGTTTCCACAGCAAATATCCTCAGGGTGGAAGTACAAAGCTAAATGCTTCATGAGTTTTCATGACGGAAATATAAGGAAAATGCAATCTTGATGAGAACTATTTTGCCAGCAAGTGCAACCAAGCTAGGAAACTGTTTTGTAGAACAGGCCTGAGACTTGCTTAGTTGTCACTGTACTGTAGTGGGATTCAGGTGTTTTTCAGTCTGTAACTACTAGATTGCCATGGACCAGAATTTTCCATGCCTGTTCCCTGGCATGGAAAAATGCATGCCTAAGTTTTTTTTCTGAGATTTTATATTTCTGCATATACTTGGGAGGTGCTCCAAATGCAGAAAGTTGAATTGCTTGTAGAAGCCATTTATTCCCATTTAAAAACCAATGTAGTGCCTGTCCTTAGATGTAAATAAGTGAAGAATTATGGCCAAACAAAAACGTTCTGGGCATAATTATTTCTATCAGCAGAACTCAAAATTGGCATCCCGTCTCCCCACAAAAAAAGCAGAAGTTGCACTTCTGCATTACAGGAAGGACTTTGGCCCAGTCATAATTTTCTTCCCGTTGCACTTTAAGAAGTGAATTCAATGTCTTTGACCATGCCATTTATTTCTTCTGTGTTGTTGGGTTTGGGTTTTTTTCTCTAGATAACGACATGATTTTTTTATTTATTTGTTGCTGATATTATTTACTCTGTGTTGAGCAAGTACTATATGGGTTCTTGGCAGTCTACAAAGCATCTCCATCTATCCTAATTGCCAGAGTCTACAAGTTCAGCAGGCAATTTGACTTACCACAAGCCTAGGTAATACTTTTTTCTCTTTTGCTGTTTTATGTTACATGAAGGAGTTAGTTCAAAGAAAAATTATACAATGCTAAGTGATCCATTACCATGGCTGGCATTGCTACAATAATTATGCTCTGGAAACAAAAAGTCCTTGAACTCTCAGGTCATTATGGTTCTTTCAGCATTAATTCTTTTATAGTTAAAGTGGTACAGGCAAAATTTAACTATATTAATCCTTTTTGTTCCAATGCTTATTCATGCTACATTTTCTTGCCAGTTAATAGAATATCTTTCACATAGATAAAAAAGCTGATTTTTACATTAATTAGAGACAGCATCAATCAAAGAGTAAGCCCTTGCTCACCTATGTGAGACTGTACATAATTTGCAAATGCAGCTGTTTAGATTTGTCCAAGAAAATAGTCTATTTATCAAATAAATATTCTTGAAATATTGGAAATTAAGAAGTAGCTTTGTGCAAGAGGGTTTGGTGTTGGAAGAGGCAGTTTCATCTTGAAATACTTGTTTTCCAGCTCAAAATCTTCACTTCTGAGATATAGTGAAACTAGAAATGACAGATTTTTTAATTAAATACAATTTAAACAATAAGCAGATAGGGAATCAACTCTGATGTTAAGCACTTATCTGCCAACCAAACAGAAATAAAATTACATAAAAATAGCAAAGACCTGGCTGAGTAATTCTGATTTATTCCCAATATATTCTTTAACAGCTGTTCGCTGTAAGTACCCAGTTATAAATCTAGTAGCATAAACATTCACATTCCTTCTAAATAGCCACCTTCACTTTGACCGTGACATTTATCTAAGGTAAATGTCTATTTCTCTAGGAATTTTAGAGCTAATTTGCCATGGGTTCATGGTGTATGACACCGCTGAAACACGACCTATGCTGTCATTCATCCTTCTTGTATCTCGGATGTGTCAGTGATGGGTGGGACCTAGAGAGGAACCGACAAAGCCTATACTTCCTCTAGTCTGAGATTTTTCTATATTTTATTGCCAGTCACCACATAGACACAAATGTTTTAAATTAGACTGTGAAGTGAAAGGGTTATAAGATTGTCTAGAGACTCCAACAAGTTTTCTAGCCAACAGTGCTGAACAAAGTCCATTGCTGGAACCATTGCCAAGAAATTCTTTGAAATAGGCCATGAAAAGATCACCCCAGTCTCTCAATTCAGGTCTCTCTGGGGCACTAATCAACTGGAGACTTGTCGTGCTATTATGGATGTTTGGCATGTGAATCCCGTTGATCAGGCTTCTCCTTTTGTCTCCTCTCTAAAGTGCAGCAAGTGAAATGTGTAGAGAAGGAGGTCAGCTCCACTCTCACTGTATCAGCCTGCTTCACTCCATCAGAGAAGTTTAACGCGGGGAAAGGCAAGCACCGTACCTCTGCTTGGGCTGTGTTCTCTTGAGTGTGCTATCGGCAGGTATGGATTGAATAACAATGATCTTGGCCATTGCTGTCTTTTTCTGGGGGATTAATGCAGCATGGAAGTTGCAGAGAGCTGTACAGCTACAGACCCTACAAAGCAGATTTCCTCCTGGAACACCATTCCAGTGCAGCCCTGAGGTGAAATTAGCAGGGGCCAGGAACAGGAAACTCACTGCTGTCACAATAGTACAGAAGTTTTTTAAGTCTGTTAAGTCTGAACCCAGTACTAGGCTTACTCTACAGGTAGATTCATAGATGTGCTGCATTCCCTTTGCACTTTGAAAAATATACCAGCTGGAGAAGTCCTTGGGTAGAGAGAAATTGCCAGTGTACCTTCCTGCCAGTGCTTGTTGTGCTGTCATCCGTGCCTGCTCCACCTGATCCGCTAGCACTCGGCAGCCCCGGGGAAAGGAGGGAGAGTGAGAGGAAAGCTGAAGGAAAGAAAATAACAGTGGAGGAAATACCCGGTCTTCCCCTCTGCTAATGTCTCAAGCAGTGTTACAAAATCACTGTAAATTAAAACTGTAGCCCCTGCCTGAAGCTGTGCAAAGAAGAAATGAGGATTTACATCAGTTTTCTGTTGTTTTGGACCATGCTTTCAACAGAACAAATTAAACATTTTGCAATAATACACTACTAGCATCAAAGAGGTATCTTCCTATAAGTAAAGCAAGAATTGGGGAGAAACGTAATCTCTGTTATTAGTTCAGGTGGTGTATATGACCATCTGAACTAAGACCAGGCCAACTTTGGGCACATGAGCTCAAGAAGGCTTCATGTGCCCAAAATCATCTTTATTTTTCCAGCCATATTAGCTTTATTAATAAAAGGTATTGCCTCTCCCAAGAAACCTCACCTTGTTTATAGCCTTAGACCATCATGACTGCAAAGATATTATCAAATTTCCAGTAAAACAAGCAAAACCAGACTTTCCTGTACAGAAATAATCTTGGCTCTCAAAAATACTTGTATTATGAAAATGCATGGGGTAAACAGCTTGAAAAGATTTGTCTGTGTCTTACATTGCTGCATTTCCATTGCACTGCACGACAAGAGACATGTAAAAGCTGCCAGAGCGCCCTGTGTGCTGAGGCCCTATTACGGTACAAGAATTTCCATAATGAAGGGTAGCAGAGAGCTGATGTCACTGTCACTTTTTTCAGTCAACCAGAAACCAATTATCCCTGGCTGACAGGCCCAATTAAATCATCGGGTAGAGGGAAATGCCAGTTATCCTCCCCTAGGGTTAGGTAATTGGGGTTTTATTATGGTCAGACCTGGTGCTGTTTGTTGGGCCACAGGATACAAGTAAGAGCTGTTCTAGTCTCTCTCTCTCCATCCTTTCCATAGGCATTCATGGTTTTGCACCCGTATGAAAAGTAGCTGCATTTTGCATAAAAATGCTAATCTTTTAATATATATTCTCTGTCATAGTAGGAACCTGAAGGTCATTCTATCTCTTCAAGTTTATAGAGAACATGAAGTGAGGAGTTCTGCCATGAAAGGCCTTAGGTGAAGGCTTCGTACTGATTTATACTTAAGATCCCAGGTCTTTTATCTATTACTCTTGCAAGGATATAGAAAGTTTTCAACTCATATTACTTTGAAACTTGAGAGCATGTTTGACATAGTATTAGACTGATGTACTGAGGGGTTGAGTAGTTTGCTGTGTGGATTGTTTGGAGCTGAAGAAAGGAGGCACTGAGCATGCCAAGGTCCATTCTTGTTCAGGTTAGCACTTAGTTGTGGCCCGCCAAGGTCTTAATGAATGTATTGCTTGTGGTGACACAAGGAAGAGGTACTGAACTAGCTAGCTCATTTCAAATTACCAAGTTTAAAAGCTTATTTAATATTATAAGCAGTCCAGCTACATTAACACGAATTTCCACATGAACTAAATGCCCTGCATCTCTTATCCAGCCTAGCTCGTTTAGGGTATGGCGCAATGCAACCAGATTATTTATGCCTGAACATAAACACCTTCTTGAATTATGTATGAAACAGAGCTGTGTTGCTGGAGAGCGCCATCTCCTGTGTCTTTCCACAGTGCAGCTCTGTCACATGCCTCTCCATCCCATTGACCTGCAATTCCTTTGCCAAGTCAGAAAAGACCTCTGCTATACTTGCAACACCTCTGATACAGTTGGCTCTGTATCAGAGCCAACTTATGGCTGCTTGAGCTGGATGTGACAGACAATGTCACATTTGAGCCATACAGTCACGCACTTGCAGAGCGCTTACACTGCCCAGTAAAAAGTAGAATTTGGTGCACAGGTTAAGATACAGCTATATATGCATATAGAAACATTTGTGTACCATGTGCTCAGTAATTTTTATTTAAGAGAAGAAAAACATTCATTATTGAAAACATTTTCAGAAATAAAGTATAATGCATAGAAGTTTCTGAATGGGGTAAAAAATCAGAAAGCCGACAATGGTATTTTGTTGGAAGGTTAGTGCATGAAGCTGACAAATTACCAGCAGCTTTTAAACCTTTGTGTCCTCGAATAATATCCGCTATGTAATTATAAGGACAGCTAGAAGCAGTCACATAGGTCCACCAGCTCAGTGTTTATCAAGGTTTTCCAGAGCTCTTCTCTTTCCCTTTGTGATGAACCTTCACATGGTTACAGTTGTCAGGCAATCAAAATTCTTCTTTCAGCTAGAGAGACAGGGTGCTTCAAGGTGTAGGAGGAGCTTAAAATGCTATTCTGTACTCTCCTTAATCACTCTCCATATAATTTGTAGGTGCTATTTGTTTTGAATTATAAAGTTAAAGGTATGTGTAATCTACAATACATTTTTTCCCAAAGACACCTGATTGTAAAAACTGAAGGATGTTTTAGTGTTATATGAGCATTTTTCTCTGTCATTGTTCATTTGCCTGAGCCCAATTTACATATTCTATGATGTATTGCCTGTTTACTTACAGTTAGGATGAAAGGCTGCAGTTACGAAGCTTACATTTTGTATAACTCTGCTCACTATAAGAAAGAAACACTACATAATGAAAGCATTATATCTGTTTCTGAAGCATCACTATAGTGTAAGTGAGAATTTCAGGAACATCTCTTATTTTAGGTGACATTCATTATCTGATTTCTTAATTATATTTGAAAGTAATTACAACATTTTCCCAAGAAAATATAATTAGATTCTGATATCAAGAGGCAGATTAGCAGTAAATTAATTATGCTTTGAGGCCACTATTAAAAACCTGGAGCAAGACAAACTTGCTTCCAGTCGAAAAAGCAGTAGTTAGAACATGCACTGTGCAAGCACACAGCACAGAATAAAAATGTTTAACTAAAAAACCCCAGAAATACAGAATTAATTCTGCTTTACTAGTGATCAAATATGCATAAACAGCCAGCAAAGCAGCTTGTACAAGAAGTCTCTACAGGAAAGTTATTTAAAAAAAAAATCATACTAACCAAAATAAAAAACATAACAATTAAATGACAACTGAGTTAGTAAAATGTCAATATAAATGCAATAGCAGGATAATGTCTTCTTGTAGTCATTCCAAATTGTAACACTATGAAATAATCCTGTAACAATCACCTTGTAACAATGACCTTCCTGAATTAAAAAATGAACAAAACCAACTTGCTGCTTGGGGTGTCACTGGAGCTAAACGCATTTCAGTGAATTTCGGTACAACATTATGATCAGTTGTACATGTCTCTTTTGGTGTGGTTAGTTGTTATCCCAAGATTAATGTTATTTCATTTTAGAAAGAAGCATGCTTTTCCAGTAAAAATAGCTGAAGGGGAGAACCAGTTCTTAAATTAATTTTCCTTTATTAAGAAAAATTGATAGAGCACTGTAACACTTCTAAACAAAAGGCTAGCAGCGTTCCTTCTGGAGGAGTTACGCTCACTCATATCCTTTTCTACAGTTGAATTTTATGCCACATGTCCATTTGCTAACAGTAGAGCAGCTTCGCCAATCTCAGCCACAATGAGCACAGAGGTGCTCCAAGAACTGTTGGGTTTGATGGTGAAAGGGCTGACAGATGCTTGGGTGCCTTCACATACTAAAGAGCCACTATTGCTTTTCCTCTTATGAGTGTTTTTTAAATTCTGCTTACACTAGTGCGCTTTATTTGAATCAAGATAGGGAGAAGAGACTTCAAAGTAAATCTGGGAGTGAGAATGCTTTCCTCTCCTCTGAAAATATTTTCCTTTTGCCAAGCCAAACCACAGATTGAAATCTTTAATATTTGTTTATTACCTTGAAAATATTTGATATAAGAAGTGGCTTGGATTAGTTGAAAGGTTTGGTTGGAGGAAGCTTAATTTAGCTTTCGACCTTTTGAAAACACTTTAAAATTATTTTACTTGTCCAAAGGAAAAAAAAATAGCAGTTGTACCTTTTAAAATTGTCAAAACATTTTTCCAGCAATTTTTAAATAAAAGACAGATTTAAAAAAACAAACCAAAACACAACAAAACAAAAAACCACAAAACTCCACCCTCTTCCTTCTAAAAAGCTCAAAAATTTCCTGGCCAGCTCCACTGCAAAGACTGGATGATTAGAAGAGACCACCATCTAACCTCATATTCCTGCTTGGTTTTTGGAAAACAGCTCTCACATTTACAGTGGCATACAGTCCAAAACAATTGTACTTACTTTTGCTCATGATGAATGTGAGTGGATAAATTTGTCTCCTATTATTGCTAGAGAATGCATCAGATTTGCATCAAGTTTGGCCAGATACAAAAATTGTTCTTCCTGTCTTGAATTACAGGTGCAACACCTATTTCCAGAATCAGTGTAGCTTCTGGCATGTAGAAGGATATGGTCCTGAAGAAATGCCAAATTGTTAGAGTCACATTAAGTGACCACAAACAGTGCAGTCTATTAGACTAGCTATTTCCTTAGCTTCTAATGTAATGAACAGCAAATACAGCAAGTTCTGCATGCCCAGCCTTTAGAAAGTTAATTCCAATTTTTTGGCCAATTAGCCGATTGCGATTACCATGTCAAAATGAAATTTGGTGTCATTATTTACTTTGGGGTTATTGGTTTCCCACCTTATTTAAAAAGAGTGTTATATAAGGACATGTTATATTAATCTACTTCATTCAATTAATACTGAGGCCTGACTTTACTGCTGCAGGAGTGTGGGGGGGTCAAGGTTAAAGTGGCTCATGTTTGATCCATTCTTCAGTAGTCAGATGCTGCCAGAGACTGTTTAATTCACTCTGATTAATCTTATTTAAGAAAAGAGTTAGCTGTACGAGCTGTGTCTTTAGACTACAGTTCATTTCTACCATTAGCAACATTCAGAGCTACATTTTCAAAAGAGCTCAGAGTTTGCTATTCTTCAGGCATGTGAGTTGTTCCCATAGGTTAGCTGAGGACCTGAAGCAAAATTCCTTCAATCCCCTGTGGGGATATGGATTTTCTCCTTGCTCTGCCACACCAGTGGTTAACGTCCTCAATTCTGAGTGCAGCTGAAAGCTAAGAGGAAATCTTACCCTGCTGGCACAAGGAGCTCCTGCAACACGTACAGGCCTTCAGATGGTGGCTGCTGTGAGGACTTCTTGTTTGCAGTAGGAAACACATCTTTTCCTGTAGGTGCTTCTATATGGGACAAAACAGCTTGCTTATAGTCAAGGTATTGAAGATGCAGTTTCTGATAGCAAAATGGTATTTCTCTGATAGTGGTAACTACCTTAGAAGTGCTGGCTTAGAAATTCTTGTACCCCAGAAACTCAGGGGCTCAGATTTAGAAGTCTGAGTCCCACAAAATTATGTTTGGTGAATGTTAGTGCTAAAGTCCAAATCTGGGTGCTAAGACAAGACCTCTCAGCAGCTGCCCATGCACAACAATCACGTTCACCCAGGCTTTCTCTGTATTGGAGGAAGTTACTATAAAAATGCCTTATTTTACTTAAAAAAAAAAAAGTCAAAAAGTCTTGATACCCAGGAAAATAGAAAGCACTGTGTGAAACTCAGCCTATGCAAAGACCTCAGCATGCCCACACACAAAATTTAAGATGCAGTTCAGCAACTGAATTCAGCAACAAACCACCTGGTGATTTAAGGGGCCCTCTGGATACTAACAGAATATAGATCAATTATAGTAGTAACATCCACTCTTTTCCCCTCTCACATCCAACATGATGCTTAAGGATCAAGCTGTGCCATCTCCATCCAGGGGACATTTTCCTTTCACTGGCATGGGAACATGGTGACATCATGTCAACATATATGTCATCTTCACTGAGGTCAGTATCACTGCCAGTGATTAAAATAGGTGTGAAATATTCTGAATCAACACAAGGTTGGAAGCCAGAATATTTCATTTTACCTTGTGCACAATATAATTCAAACTGACAATCTTTCAGGATTTAGTTTGGTACAAAACTGTGGCCTTTAAGAAATGCATTGGCATTAAAATGAATGCTGTCTTAACCAATACTTAGCAAGAACTTGATATCCCTTTGGGACACTTACTGTTACCTATTGTTCCCATAACATTATCTAATACTTTAGCACAGAGGCCAAGATTTCCAAGAGGAATTTAGTACTTGCCAGGACCCACACTGAGACACTTTAGAAAGGCCTGCCAGGGAATTTTTGCTTTGCACTTTCTGGAAGTCACATCCTTCAACTGGAAACCTGCGAATCAAAGAGCTCCAAATCGTCAGATGCTTTTCAAAACCTTGTCACAAACAGTCAATACAATGACTGAATAAAGAAAAGCAAAAAAGATTATGAGAGATATTAGAGATCAGGAAAAATTAAGAAGCTTCTCTATTTGCCTGTTACAAATATTACTTGTTGATGAGTACTGTGTTTTGCATTTTCATTGCAAGTTGCAGTGCCTCAGAATGATTTATCACTGAAAACAAATGTCGCTTGCCTCACCTGCGAGCACCGTGAGGCAGAAATGGGGAAAGAATTGGTTTCCCGGCCCCCAGCCCAGTGCTCAGCCTGTGAAACCAAGTAGGTTGTCAGCTTTCTCAACACAGAGTATTTCCGAAGACCAGAATTCAAATAACAGTTTTAGAACCATCTCCTCCTTCCCAGCCTCTCCGTACAACTGTAATTATCATCCTGCCCTGTCCCTGGGACAATCCAAAAGTACCGGAAGTACAATGTTTACATATATAGTGTGTGTTAAAATCAAGCAATCTCGATTACTAATCCTGCCTTCCTGATTCTTGCTCTTTCTCCTCTTCTACATGGTTGCCTGCTGGAGTTGTTGGGTCTAAATTCCTTCTGTAACCACTTAGTATTGATCAGGTGAAATGATGCAACATACTGGCTTAAATCTCTTCCAAATACCTTTGAAACTGTTGCTTCCCTATACAATCATCTCCTCTGAAACAGATGGGGTTCCAATTTAGTTCCAATACTTACAGTTTTAGGACTTTCTGGTTTGATGTATGAATTATCCCATTCTGAAGGAAAGAAAAAAGAGAATTAGAAGACAACTTGTAAGTTTGTTAACGTCTGTTCTGCTGAAGTGAAAAGCATAGAGGTAAAAAGTAAATTTACAACCCATTTTGCACTTAATGTATCAGTGCTTTTGTAAAAACACTATTTGCTTCATTTTGTCAAGCACTCCTGTCACCTCGACACTCACAGGAAGATTATAGGTACAGACAGAAACTTCCTGATTAGACGGTTCATTAGCAGCAAGGTACAGAGTACTGATTGCAAATTTTCATCTGCATTGACAAGGTCTGAGCTAGCATTCATCTGACAGTGGAATTGCTTCTCTGGTGATATCAATGACATGCAATACGATAATAAAAGTTATTTTGCAAAAATTCATCAAAGATGAAGGTAAGTGAATCACACACTGTTGAGTTCTGTGGGTCCCAGGGGAATCCTCTTGTACCTTACAGAGTCACTTTGTTTTGCCTATCTAGGTGTAAAATACTCGGGAGAGACTTCATATGAAAAACCAAACAGCTTAAAGTCCTTTCCAGAAATGCAATAATTTGAACAGCATGCACCTTAACTAGTACCTGACCATGAGGAAGTACAAGGTGCTAGCAAACACTGCTTGAAATTCATGTGGCTGAAAATACAGTTGGAAGTGGAGGCTAGGTTATCTCTCCCACCATTTCTATCATGTCCAAAATTAGATATATCTGAGCGAATCAAGTTGCCACTTCTGTAACCTCTGGTTAAATTTATATTTTAGGTTAGCAAGTAGAAAACCCTCATTACTTAGCAGGAAAATGGCTACATGAAAAAGTAGTAAAATAGTCATAATTTCAAAAAATGTATTACCTTTAAGGAAGAAATAGGCTTGGCAGATCTTGCAAAGTAATTTTACATTTTCAAGTACAGCCCTTCAGTTTCATAAAGCCATTTATAATCTGCAAATTGGCAGAACTGGAAGCTCGTGCTCTGCTGGGTCTTCTGGAATAAAATGTTTTGCTTTGAAGTGCTACTCAGGCTAAGCAAGGAATAAAAAGAGCAAAGCAAGAGTTCAAGGGGAAAAAAAAATATTTGAACACCCTAATAACAAAGAAAAAGAAGCTCCAAAGTAGTATTTGCAGACTAACATGGAAAGTTGAATATAATCATAAAATATTTATCTGTGGAAAAGCATGGACCAAGAGAGTTTCCAATTGTCTTTTGCAGGCATTTAACTTTGCAAGTGTTGTGGGAAATCAATGCACATAGTTGTTCTTGTTGCAAGGTGCCTAATTAAAATGCAAATAGATCTATAGCAGTTTTATTAATGAGGTAGACAACTTCCTGTTACAGTACAACTCTCTATCCACAGGACTGTTTACCCAGACCTTATTCACACTGGTTTGTCTGTTGTCTGTTGGTTTATCCGTTCATAATTACTCAAAGAGCTACAAGCTAAAAATATATGCTACCTATGAGTTGTTTTGTAAAGAGGGTACAAGTACCATGAACAGGAAGATGATCTGGTCAGGTCCATTGTTCTAGCAAACTGCATCGTCCTGAGTTTTCAATAAATACTTAAGAATGTATTTTAATGCCCAAAACATGATGTCAGACCTGAGTGACTTCACAGTTTCGTGCTCCATAGTTTTTCATAAAATGAAATTCTCCCAATCGTGAACAATGGCACATATCTATGATGAAATTCAGCAAGAACTTAACAGAAGATATTAACAAGGAGCACTGCTGAATGCTAGCAACAAAAGCCAAAGACCCTAGGAAAAAACAAGCATCATTTTATAAAGCAGAAGCTTTCTGCATTAGGAATACAAAACTGGGGACTGAGCTAATATAGGCTGGAGCTTGTGCAGAAAATCTAATGCTATATTCAGAGAATGACAGGATCATATGGGTGGGAAAGGACCTCCAGAGGTCTCTAGTCCAACCACCTGCTTAAAGCAGGTCCAGTTCGAGCAGGTTGCCCAGAACCTCATCCAGCTGAATTTTATATATCCAAAACCTCTTTAGGCAATATTATCTTTAGCTCAGTCACTTTTCCACTCTTCCATGAAATTACCCACCTCCTGCTGACTAATTACCAGTGTTTTATTTGCCAGTGAATAAAAAGGATTTAATAAAAGCTTCAGGTTAGTCAGCAGAAGCACTTTGTAAACTCACATCTTCAAGTCTCAAGGGAATTTTACAGTTTATATGAACTGTCCTAATTTCTGTTCATTTTATAGTTTAGATTAAAACTACCGTAACATTTTACAGACTGGAAAAGAAATACCAATTACTTGGGAAAATAACCTATAATTGTGTTTGACGTAGGGAAGGCACAGGGTGACATCAATAAAAATTGCACTTTAAATTGGAGCAACACTGAACAATCAGAAAACAACATGCCTAGCACTGAGAGGCAGAAGATACACAATTAATTAGTACTGCTGTCATCTGAAAGTTGAAAACCGTGCTTATATCAGGCAACAAAAGATGTTAGATAATGAAGTTTGTTGGCCAGAGATGCAGTAAAATATTTTAGAAGACATGACACTGACTAGTATAGTCTGATACCACACCACAGTGTAGTTGTTGCAAAGAAGCAATCAGAACAGAAAAGGGCAGCACTTAAGTGAAAGAAAATGGCAACACAAACCCTTTTTCCCTGAGAAAATGGCACAGCCTCTGACTTATATGACTGCAGAATCTCATCAAAGCTAATCTGTTCTGAGAAAGTATGGAAATTACATTTAGATGTTATGTTTCACTGTGTACGAATGATGTTCATGAAGTACCAGCACTGCAGAAATTCGAAGCCTCTCCTGTAGGCAACTTCAAAGAATTGGGGCAATAATAAGCTAATTTAGTTTGCTCCCCATTAAATTCTGGGGTATGAACAGCTCATTAAAAAGAAGAAACATTTGAAATAGGCATTGAGAACGCAGAGCTAAGTTTCAGACAGGGTTAAAAAGCAGCTTTTTTGGCTATCCTGAAAGCAATTACATTTTAATAACTTTCAAAAGACCTAGGATTTGTTCATACACTTGCTATATGGCTTGTAATAACCACAGAGTTACTTGGCAGATTATTTAATTCAAATGTCAACACATGCATTTACACACTATAGGTATGTTCTCAGATCAGTGGCATATCTTCATGTCTGAGGACTGATAAGTTTGCTTAGAGCACAGATTTTACATATACTTGTGTAACTTTCAGAAAAATATCCAGATTTAACAGGTGTGCCTGCTTCCTTGCAGTACTTGCCATATATTCTTCAGACTTGAAAACTTCATCTTTTCTCATCAAGAATTTTGGCTCTATTTCTGAATATTCAAAGGATTTCTTTCTTTAAATTGACTGGTATATTGAATCTGTAGGTCTTCAGCCCAAATATATTCTAACAATTGTTGGAAGTATGCCTTCTTCCTTAAACTTCTAGGTTAGTACACAGCGTTTCCCTACTAAAGGTGAAATTAACTTAATCAGCAGTTGTAACCACCATAAGATGACATACCAAATTCCTGTTAATGGAGACTAATTCCACCAAAATAATTTTAAAATTGTTCAAAATTATAATGGGAAGTGTTGTTCTCCTAAAGTTATACAGTAACAAACTTCGATAATAATGCACTTAAAGCAGGCGATCAGCACTGACCTCAACTGCATAATTCAGCCCAACAGAAGAATTCCCAGACAGCAAAATAGTATTTTCATGTTGTAATGCTTATATATTTTACTAGATAATTTCAAAGGGAAACTAAATAGACAGATGGCAAGGAGAGGAAAACATCCAAACAACTATAAATGTACATGTAAAAGAAAGGGGATTACTAAAAGAGAAAGAGCTGAAAAATACAATTAGCCATTTAATTATATTTAACTTTATAGTTATCGAAGTACTTTCCACTAGGAACCCAGGTCATCGTCCTATTCGTAACTCATGACATTTGACCAGGAAATCTAGCCTGGGTTGCCGCTGGGGAGACCAGGGCTCTTTGAAGCCCCCTGAAGAGAGGCAGGTGCGGCAGAGGGGCTCAGAGGAGCTGGAGGCCCAGGTCAGGCCTCAGCCTGCGGGCGGGCGGAGCGGAGGCCTGCGTGGAGCGGAGGCCTGCGTGGAGCGGAGGCCTCCTGAGGAGCAGAGGCCTCCTGAGGAGCGGAGGCCTCCTGAGGAGCGGAGGCCTCCTGAGGAGCGGAGGCGATAGAGCTGCTGGTGCCAGGAGAAGCGAAAGAGGGTCTGAAAAGACGTGCCACAAGGTTAGCAGCCGGTGAGTGCAGTTGCACATCAATGAGGTGGGAAAGAAAAAAGGGCCTTGCAGCAGGAGAAATTTTACAATTGGTTAGTTCACTGAGCTGAAAGAGTGGATGTGAAAGTACCTACCCGTTATGAACAACTTTCTTAAATTCGGGTTGGCATCAACAGTCTGCTCCCTGCTCACCTGAGGCCTTAAGCGTATACTTGATTTTAAGTCTGTGCTTGGTTTGCTTAAGTGTACATGTAAAGTTAAATGCACTATCAAAGGCTTCCGAAACTGGGGATCAGGATTCTATTGAATGGGGGAGGACAAAAGACAATACCAAATTTATCAGCGTTATCTGTTTTACAGTAGTATAACATAGCAATGGCCAAGTAGATTTTTCAGATTGTTCCTGGGCTTGGGAACACCTGGTCTCTGCACTGTGGCAAGGAGAGTGAGCGGGAAGCGCTGAGGGCCAAGGGCCAGAAGGGCAGGTAGAAGTGAAGATGGTCAAAAGGGGAGATTCACTACCAAACAGGCAGGTCATCTCTTTCTTGGCCTCAGAGCCTGAAAGATGCTACAGCAGTCATTGTTATGGTATAGCTTACTCATAGTAAACATACATACTTAACAACGCCTGGGTTTGTAAGGTGCCAGAAGGCCAAAGTTTGTACTGGGATGGTAGTATCTGAACACAGCTGCTGGGGCTGTCGCTGCCTGCCTTCCCTTCCCTTCCCTTCCCCTTCTGCTAGCCCAGGCCGAGGCTTTGATATCTGTGAACAGAGTTGTAATCAACAGATGAGGCACTGGACACCGAGACAACTATGGGCAGAAATAGGGCGTTGCCTGTGCCGTGCAGCAGTGAAGAGCAGCAGCGCTGCGCTGCCGTGGCAGCTGGGAAAGGCTCCTTTGAGTACAGGCAGACTCGCTGCACTTGCACCAGCTGCAGTTGTCTAAGGCCAGCTCTGGCTTGACAGAAATGGAGTCCATCCCCTGTCCCCATCCCCTCCTCTTATCGATCTTACTGTGTCATCTCCTGCATCTGTGACAGGTTCCTCTATGAGCAGTTCAAAATTACAACACAAACCTGTGCCAGCTTGCAATTATTATGCTCCTTTTAGTGATGGCAAAAGTAAATAAATCCAGTGTAAACAAAACCCAAAAGATTGTGGAAGAGAACTAGCTAATATCTAACTACAAAATAAGATTGAGAATGGGGATGTTTCATGTTTTTACTTCATGTACTAATGAGGTAAGATACAGAAAAAATGCAGAAAGCAGAAAGTGTTTATTAGCTGACTTGCACTTTTATGCAAGAAAGCATAAAGTGTTTATACTATGAATCAGAAGGAATTTGATGTAATGGAGGTTTATTAGAAGATGACGAGTGATATATTTTGAAAGATTAAAAGAGTGCTGTGCCTTATCTGCTGTATGGTGTCAGCCAGGCACAGTGCACTGTTCACAACACAGCTCTGCAGCAGAAAGCCGGGGAAAGACTCCAGTCCAGCTCGCAGACAAATCTGCACCAGGTTTGAAAAATCACTCGGACCTGCCAAAGTAAAACCTTAACAAGCACAACTGCGTTTTGAATCAAAGTCTGTAGGTTTGCAGTGAACTAGCTGATGAGGGGCACAGGCAAAGATGGCTTGTAGGGGACTGGGTGCCTTGGGTATTACCTTAGTTTCAGAGATGAGGAGAAAGCAGTGAGGATTAGCACCAGCCCTTTGGACAACAGACAACTGGGCAGAGGATGTCCTATCAAGATGAATATGGCTCATTCAAGAATTAACTCTCTACTCATCTTCTACCTCAGTTTTTTGCTGCTCATCCATTTAAAAAGTAAGATTTGCTCTTTTTCTTATTGTTCTGACATGTCCTCTGGGTAGATGGCTAGACATGCACTTCTAGCGGGAAGCTTGTGTTGTCAGAAGGCTTTAAAAATTTGATGGAGATGCCAAAAAGATTTGGTCCATGAAACTAAGTTGTATGAACTCGTTGCATGATAGCTTTCCTGATCTTCATGCTTAAACTTTTTTTTAAATTAAGAATGAAAGCATTTTTAATACCTTCCTTCACATATTGAAAGTACAGCAATAAAATGTTGTTAAAACTGTACCTATAAAGTCTGCACTTTGATACCATTTATCTAGTAAATTTAAACTTATCTGATTAAAATCTAGACTAATTTATCCTTTGCTAAAGCTGTTCATGTTATGTATTTTAGTAGCACCCATTGCTTTTCTATATAAGCCTTTCTAATTAGAACCCCTAGAGAAATCAGTTATTAAACAACTGTGATATATTTGGTGTTCTAAATATCTCCATTATGAGGGAGTATGAAAGACCAACTATTTTTATAGAGAAAATATTCTCAGCAACTTCCACATAAACAGAAGTATGCAAGATATTGGAAGTCACAATGGGTTTCCCTGATAATTTTGTCAGATGGTTGGGAGTAAATACAAGCCAAGGAGGCTAAATGGCCTCAGCTGGTGAGGCCGATACATGTTTATGAAAAGCAGTAGCTCTTGAACATGTTTAAAATGAAGACAGGCAGGATATGTGTCTGTCTGAGGAGGCTGTTTGATTTGTGTCTGTTCAATGTGAATCGCAGTAAGACAAAGCTTTGAGCAGCTGCCATTAAACAAGAAGACTTGGCATTAGTGTAGTGTTGTGTAATCTGGGTCACCTTCTGTTGCTGCATCACTCAAATTGTTACTTGGACAGTTTACAGCCCGACATAAATTAAAGACTGAAAAGCAAACAGATGCAGTTGGATCAACCAGCACTGAAAAAACCCCAAATACTTTATGATATAGGAAAAAATACAGAATGTCATAGAAATATTTTATCCTAGTAGTTTTCTTCCTTGGGGATGTACTGACATGAATCAGGGAAGCCAAAATGTTCTTTCTAAATTAACTCACAACAGGACATATCCTGAAAAAAAGAGAAGGGATTTTCCACTTTCAAAAAGCAATTTTTAAAGTCTGTATCCTGTAGGATGAACAACCAGAAAGTCTCTGAGATAGAGTCTCCTATCTAATTAAAAGAAAGTAACAGGAATAGTGTTAGTTAAGAAAATTTCATTTATACATGAGGCAGGAAAATTAGAACAGAACATAAAAGCTTTGGGAAAGGGAGTAAAAAGTTAAGTGTTTATAAAATTAAAAAGGTCACATTAAAAACATCATGCACAAAGAAAGCACTGCTAGAATGTAAACAAGAAAAAAGCCCCCCCAAGAATCAGTTAAAAAAAGAAGATAAACACAAGTTTTGGCTTTGACCTTGGGTGAGCTCTGCTCAGTGCAGGATGCCAAAGGAGGGGAAAGTAGTTGTATGTCATTTTGTGCCTTTTCCTTAGCACAGTTGGCTGGGATGACATTTCAGATGTAGCATGAGTTTTCTCTGGGTTATGGCCATATGGCCAGTCTCAAGCAAGAGCCTTTTCAGTCTTGGAGGATTCTCCTTCTCAGGTAGATTTGTGGCTCTTGCAAACTGATGTGATACAAATTGATATACCAGGATGGAACAGCTACAGCGGAAGCCAGAATCAGGCTCAGGACCATATATGTGTCTATTGACGCAGTATATTTAATGATGTTGATAGGCATTTTCTCTCGAGAAAGTTTGTACACCATTTGAAACTGCTAACAATTTCTGTTAATAAAACATAACTGTGAATAGATAAAACACAAATAGAAGCAGAAGAACTGACTGCAATTACTTCCTTACTTAAAAATTAAAGCTGAGAAAGACCAAGATAGAAAATCTGAGCATAAACCAGAACAATGATTATTTCTGATATTTACAAAAGTTGTATCAGCCATTATATTTTTAAAATCAATTTACTGGACTTGTCTTCCCCCAAAGGATTCTAGTCTTAGATCCTGCTTAAAGTCTTCCTTATAATTATTTATTCTAAACAACTTAGGAAATAAATAGTATTTAGAAGCCAAGCCCTCCTAAAAGCATACCTGCATATAACTTTTTTCAGCTCATTTTCCTGAGGTGAACAGTGGTATGCATAGACTGAAAACTGTCCCATTCAGATAGAAAGTCTTTTAGTAACAGTGGCAATGAAATTAAAGCATTTTTCAGGAATGTTGTTACATGAAAACAAAATATTCTAATATAGCATAAAATTAATATGTTGAACGAGAAATAAATATAAATGAACTTATTCAACCTTATTAAAATAATCATGTACCCTCTTATTTGCAAAATAGCTCACGTGTACTTTGGAATATAATTATGAAATACTATTCTTTAATTCCCATACAATGCCAAGTGTTGAGCAGATGGTAAAATTTAATAGAAGTCTTCTGGCTGCACATAAAAATTCTATAAAGCTGAAGACTAAGGTATTAAAGAATGTAGTCCTGTCACCTGTAGTTCCTTTTGAATCCCCAGGATAAGTAAAAATGGTATTTTATATTTATTATCACTTGTAACAACACTTAATTTCAAAATGTATGGCAACAGGGATTTCAACCTCTAAATCACAGCCTTCCTACAAGCAATACCATTTTTTTTTTTATTCCAATTGTATAAAATGCTTTTGGAAAGACCATTTGTAATTGATTTAGTCTACTGAAGCCCTAACTGATACATGATGCTGTCAGGTGCATCACCTGTACAAATACAGATATGGGTGCTGAGAAATGCATGTGCTTGATAAAAAAAGAACAGGTGTAGTTCCATCCCTGCAAAGTTACATTTCCAAAAAGATTGTGGGCTCAGTGCTCTCTTGGCACAGAAAAAAGGAGTCTGTTGGAGAGCCCTTGATGCCTCTTTGTTTGTACACTGGCCTGCCTTGGGGTGAGAGCATCCATCTGGTTGCTCTGACGTTTGCTGCTCTCATATCCCTGAGGTGAAGGGATGCTGCTGGTGAAGGTGTGGAGACTGTACGCCCACCCAGGGGCAGGATTCCTCTGCTGGAAGGCAATGTTTATCCTAATTCACATTCTGTCTTCTTGACACCACCACAGAGATCACCACCACAACTATGCTACAACACAGCAAGAGTGTGGAAAAATGTAGGCAAATTATTAGAATCTAGCCCCAAATTCATGTGTTACGTGTCTCTCGGGGCTCTGCAAAACACATATTCCATAGGCTTTTTCCTTCCCACAGTAGCTTACCGACAGAGCTATGAATCGGTTAAAAGAAAACTGTACCTTCTTTTCTTAATTATCCTGTGCCACTTTCTCTGTTGTAAGTTTCTGTTTTGCTAACACTGGTAGATTTTATTGGGGCAAAATTGAATCAGATAAGATATACTAATTATCTTTCCATTGCCAGTCATTACTTTCTATACCAAAGAGTTTCTCCAACCCATAGGTGCTCGAGTCTTATATATCTTTTTTATAATTCCCTGAATTTTTTTTTTTTAAACAATCTCAAACCACAAAACATGAAGATGTCAGACTACACAGAACCAATTATTTTTGCCTAGGGACTCTCTATAAACAGAGAGAGTTTGAGGCTTTGTCTAAAATTGCAATCATATGAGACCCTACCAGTGAAGCGGTCTTCCCCATTCCTTTAATGGGAAGATAGTGGTACAGATCTGCAAATTCATTTATGCCTTGTGCCCATGGTTATGAGTATTGTATGGAAGCCCCCAATACAAGCTGGTTTTATATAGTGTTTTGTGAACATAATTTTTTCCACAAATGATACCAAGTGAACTACTTACAGAAAATTAATCTGGGGGGCACCCAGAGATGGTCAGCTCTGTATGAGGAGGGACCATGAATCATTACATACAATAGTTGACAGAAGGCATGTTCCAAATCCACAAGAACATTGATAACTAATTGCTGCCATATTATTGTCTAAACAGGAATTGCCAGCATATAACTCTGGGCAGAGAGTTGCTTAAGAAACAGAGGAATAGAAATTATGATAAATACAGGTATATTTAGGCATCGATTTTGGAAGTGATTCTGTCTAGGGTCAAGTGCAAGTTCAGGATCTTTTATCTTAATCCAACATCCAACAACTCATCTTTTCTTTTTTTTTTTTTTTTTAAACAAGCTTTGCAATGGATTATCTATCACTAATGCAGAATTATCTTCTTATCATTTTGGCAAAAATTCAGTTAAAAAAAAAAATTAATTTCAGAACTATTTTTCTCCATTTTAAATACTTCATGACCTTTCAGCAGAGCTGAAAAAATTACTGTTTACTTCATAATAGTTCCCCCAAATGTCATAAATTACGAATGGAATTTAATTTGGGATTGCTGTTAATATGAGCAAAATGTCTGAGTTTTACTTGCACCCCTTTTCTGCCCCTCTGAGATGTTGGCACTATGCAATTTTTCCTCATGGACAAGATCATTTAATTTCTTGCAACTATTCCCATTACTCACGCAACTTCTAATTACTGCTTAATTACTGTGTTAGGAATAAAGCTCTACTTATAAAGAGATTTGTGGTTTTGCTCATACTGCTCATCCCTCATGCACACTCAGATGATGCAAGTAGCTTTCCAGCAAAGTATTGTTAGGATGTGCATTTGATGAGTTCATAGCAGATTCGGTACTTCAGCAGATCCTCATTAGCCTGTTGTGGAGCACGGTGCCTGTCAGAGCTGCAATCAGCAACATCTGAGCACAAGCACCAGAAGCCCTACAGCCTTCTCTCTGTCCTAGCTGTCATACATTGCACCTATATCATATCAAAAATGAAATATCTTTCACATGTTTGCCATCATCTTAAGTGAATTTAAAGCAAGAGCTTCTTGACACAATTGTAAGGGTGGGTTTTTTTCTTTTTTTTCCTTTTCATTTATATATCTTATTATGGATAACATCTCCATCTCTGGAATCAAACGAAATCCTAAGAATATCAAGTAGTAACCCTATAATTTTTAAACAAGGAAGTAACTTCTGCAAGATGGATCCATTTGCATAAAAGTGACCTTAAAAACATCCCAACCACACCTGTATTTGAGCCTTTCAATTCAAATTGTTACAAGGCGTCCTTAAGGTGCTACACCTACCATTCCAATAGCAGAGCAAGACTACCAGGTTACAGACAACCTCTCTGCTGTATGCTTTGTAAAATGGGAACTGTCAACACAGAGAACCACGGAGGTTAAACATTTGTCACGTCCTGTAGTAGCCACCCAGAAACTACAATGCAAGAAATCAGCACCATTTAAAATTTAGCCCTCAAATGACATTGATTTTGGCAATGCAGGATAAAACACTGAATTATGTGTTCACAGTCAAGGAACAGAAAGGGAATTCTGTAGCAGGAACACTGATCAAACTCTATAAGTGGGTGTTGTTTGTGACTAATGACCTAATAGGAAAGAGTCTGATGGGAAAGAAAGGAGGTTGGGCAAAAGGGCGTTTATCACTCATGCGCAACTAGCTGCACAGACCTCGCACATGGTCTTGAAACACTGATACATTGTGCAGCATCAGTGATAATGCACTGGAGAAACAGATGCTGGAATGTTAAAGTGTGTCATACAAGCAGAGGACATAAACCTAATGTTTTAATATACACATAAACCTTTCAAAGGTACCTCCACCAAAAGTTTACAACTATAACTAGCTATCCATAGGTTTTTTTCCCTGTGTTACTTTTGATGAACCTAGGACACCTAGGGAGCCCTGTCCCAGTGCAACTCTCTACACCTTTTCCTCTCTGCAGGAGGAAACTCAGGAAAAAAATAGCACTGTTTAGAGAATGCTCAAATCTTGATGGCCAAATTGAGTACTTCCCTGTTGAAAAGCTATATGGAAAGGCAAATATTTTGCTGTTATGTGTTGACAGGAAAGTGACATGTAAGACACAGGAGAGTAATCAATCTGCTATTCAGTGCTGGCTATATCCAATTTTGAGTGCTGCTGTGAGCGAGAGAGAGGCAATTAGGAACATGCTGAAAAGGGGCAGCAAAAATAGGAAGACATTTAGAAAGGTGTGCCCTATGAGAAAGGGTCACAGGAAGAGAAGCCTGAGGGAGGACATGATTACAGTCTTACCTACACAAAAGAGAATGGCAATCAAGGAAGACGATGAGATCGGTTGCTCCCTATGACCTTTGGAAGGGCAGGCTCTGCAAAATAACAGATTCCACATGCAGCAGGGAAGATTTGAGTGAACTTTCCCAACTGAAGAATAATTAAATCTCTATATCAGAACTTTTTAATGAACAGGTTAGATAAATATCTGCCAGAGATCGTCTAAACTGCTGTTTCACAGCTGGTTTTACACAGATGAAGGGCAGTCAGCACCACCTTGGGGGTGATCTGTGAAGATCTCAGGTGATGGAGCCCCAGAGAAGCACAGGTCTCTACTTGCCCTGAGGCTGCAGGGCAGCTCAGGCACAGCTGCTGGGCTGGGCAAGCGGATGGCTCCCTGCCCCCCGCTCCACAACTGGGGATTATCTGCTGTTCAAAACAAAGGCAGCCCTGAACCCAACCCTGTTTGTTGCATTAACATTGTTGCCTAAATTTCAGTGAGAAAATCGTTTACTCTCATTCTTTGAGACATCAAGTACCCACTCTTAATTTTTTGGTGCCCTAGGCTTTTAATAAGCACTTTGGCTATTGAAGGCACTCATTACGATGCGGATAGATAGTGCCCCCATGCTAGAAATCATGTAGTTTGATTTCCAGATTTTGGAGTCAAATCACTGTTTTTTTACTTGCAATTTGAGTATACTTGATATATTGGCAGTACGATGCAAGAAAATATCATTAATAAATGGATTAATAGTATAATTTCCATAGTAAAAAAATTTGAAAGGAATGGAAAACATGGATTGCCTGCTGAACCTAAATTTTGCAGCCAGCTTCTCATTCCATATAAAAAGGTGATGCAAGACTGGAACCTACTGCACCAAAACAAATACCAGAAAATTCCTAGGAAACTCTTTCAAGTGGCCTTTCTGGACATGCTGTGACAACTAATGATTAACAGTGTTCTAGAAGGCTTCAGCTAAGGGAAGTTTAACATTTTATTTTTATGACAATAAAAATCACTTATTCATAAAACAGTAAGATTTTTTTTTTAAATGTACATATATATCCTGCCAACTACCAAGCAATAAAAGGATATGTGTTAGTCCATTTTCCTTAACTCCTGATACGCAGTGCATTCCCTCTAATAAATAAGTTGGAGAAATAGCAGTCTAAGTGTCTTTGATCCTGCCTACAGGGGTTTGCAGCTAAAGACCTCTCAAGGATACTTCTACTTTTTGGTTTTTTATAATTCGCATCTCAGCATTAATAAAATCATTTAGACAATGCCTCAATCTCTAGGCAACCTTCATTATTCCCTTTGCTCTTTGTGGTGGCCCAAAAAGGAAAAAAGGTCCTGGTATTTACATTTTCTAAGGGAAGCCTTTAAACCTAATTGACTCATCTAGAGTCACAGACAGTAGGCAGCAAGTAGATAAATGATGCATATTATTTTCTAGATTGATATTACAGATTAATTTGTTGGTTTTAGAGACTGACATGTTTCATCAGTTCTCACTGCACTTTTCTGTTTTCTCAGCCATTCACAGTGCCATAATGTATGAAAGCCCTCTCACACCAGCAAATAGCAAAAAAACCCCAACCCAGATAAACCTTTTCCCAATGAGAATCTTATGTTTACTTTATACTGATTATATTTTATTCACCCATAAAATGGGTCAACAGAAAATTGCTTTTGTCTTTTGACAAATACTCCAATTGACAATGCTTCTCCATGGGCAGCCTGACACGTGGTGACACACACACCACGCAGCTGCCAGTGGAGCTCTAAAGGACTCCTCCAGGCTGAGCAAAACACGCTCCTCTCCAGGCATCAACAAAGCAAGGCTGCAGTTGCTGCTGTGACTTCAGAGTTAGGGCAGCTTCTGCCTGCCTGAAATCTTATCAGCGGGGACAGAAATCAAAATATTTCTGGGGCTAAATATTTCTGTGGGTAGAAAAGGGGCATGGGCTGCTAACCCGTTGCATACAGTGTCCCCACTCCAGCAACTAAGGATCAGGGCACTTGCCTGGTGCATCCTTCTGTGCTGGGAAGTGCTGTGCTTGAATAATTGTGGCCTGGGTGGATGCCCGGGGGAGAAACTCCTTGCTTCTTTTTACTGCTCTTGCTTGCCTGCCCAAGGCTGGGCATACTGGAATCCTGTTCCCTTAACCTTTCCTTGAATAACGAGACAGACAAAGCATCTTTAATTGCATTAGTCAGGGCTTCTGCAGACAGGATGCATTCCTTCAAAGTGCCCTCAATCACAGTGACTGAGATCAAAATAGTGCATAAACAAACTAACCTGCACAGCCCAACCTAAAGACTCAGCCATGGACACAACGGCCTGATATTTCCTTTGGTGACAGTTTCTGAGAGTTTCTTGTATTGTGGGACTACTGAAGGCTGACTGCCCTCTGAAGCAGTTAAGCCCAGGGCTGCTCTAATTCACATTCAGACTGCCAGGGGAGCTATAGGAGTAGATGAAAGACAGCATATATTGGTCACACTCTTCCCCTGATAGTTCCTGTTCTTCCTTGTTGGGGTTTCTAAGAAAGATGGTACAGAGCACTTCATTAGCTCTTTGTTCCACAAGGAGGGCCCTAGCTCTGAATTTGACTGTGACACATTTCTTCCTTTCTTTGAAAGTGAGCTTAGAAGACTTTGAAAACAACATAATTTGACAGGAAGCCAAAGCAAGGACTTAGAAAGATAGACAGTCATCAGCCTGCAAGCATCTAAGCAACTGCAATTTAAGTAACCTGCACTGACGGATTACTCACGGCAGGGAATCCAAAACTCTCACTGTAATAATCTAGCCTTGAAAAGACATCTGTATACAGCAGTAGCTTCAGATGTGTTTTGCTAAGCTTTGTGGCAATTTGTAGGTACTTAAAAAAGCAGCTGTGGTACTGCTCTTGCTATGGCTAACCATCCATGAATCTGAACATAGTCAAGTGTCCACACAGCTGAAAGAAGAGATCAGGCTCTGTTATCAGCGAAAAGTCTGCAATATAACTCACCAACCTCCTAACAGCTAGAGAGAGAGCCCCTGAGAGTATGTCTGAACTAATACGCATCACCTTGCTGCTGCCTGGACATCAGCCACCTCCGGTGCAGAAATGGCGTAGTTGTATTAGCACCATGCTGAATCCAAGCTTGTGCTGAGAGGCAGAGCATGTTAGATCAGGCACTGTGCCATGCTAATAAAGCTAAATGGCACCTGGATCAGAGCTGGCTCAAAGCATGCAAAAAGGAGTTCTGTCTGCACCCATCTATCTACACCGTGTTATTTATACAGCATCTGTCCAGGGTCTGTCTCTTAAATGCAAGCAGGCAATTCTAAATATAGCACAGCAATCTGCTGGTGATCCCATTTTGGGTGGGGTGGAAGAGTAAACTGGAGCTGGGAATTACATACAGGGTTCTGGAAATGTTAATTGTGGGCCACAGGAGATGCAATTCAATTGCAATGGCCAAGATGCAACCACATGGTTGCAATATCTTTGAGTCTGCTAACTCCAAGAGCTATAAGAAGGGCAAAAACACTGCTGAGGTCTGACACAGTGTGAAGAAGTCCTAACGGTACCCGCTCTTCTCCAGCAGCCCCTTAGCTTCCTTTGATAGCCTCATGGATAAGGTAGAGAGAGAAGGCACAAGTCTTGTAAATAAGCAAACAGAGGCTGCATAACAAAAGAAATACACAGTGACAGTGAGAGAAGAAGCCAGAGAATGGCACTGATATATCAGAGATTACATCAGAGCTACTGAATGGGACAAAAACGTGTAAGGCCCTTGTAGGCTCTTCCTGTCCCTGTTCAATCTAAAAAGCAGAAGTTAAAAGAATGCTGAAAGTAAAGGTTCACTTTGATTCCTACCTTAAAATGTAGGAAAATATGAAAAATGTGTTTGTGGTAATGATGATCCAAGCCTCTTTGATCACTATCTGTATATGTATTTGGAGCAGTATATATCATGACAGCAGAATACAAATAGGTGCCTCTACAATGCAACTGCAAAAAGAAAGTATCTGGCCAACATTTTGTAGGACCCACCTATTCAGACTTTCTAGCTAAACCCATCCCTTCTCTCACATTAAACACAGCTGACATTGATAATTCTTTATTCACTACTAATGGCACTGAACATTTTGCAAGCCTCAGTCCGTGTAAAAATGCCCTCTGCTTGATATAAGAACTATCTGTTCTGTTCTCTCTTGAGTATGTCTTAAACGTCTGATTCAATTTAGTCTAACATCTACGCATTTTAGAGCTCATGGAAAAGTGCAAGAAGAGTAAAGTGACTAAAATCAATTGCTATTTTCACATTCAAAAGTCTATTTCCAAAGAGCATTGGATTTCCTGAAGAACAAGTAGACAACTCAGAACTTCCACCACTGTCCATGGTAGCGAAGTGACAGGACTGAGAGGTGTTTGGAGCAAAACTTTCACGGGATTAAACGGGAGAAGGAAGGATTGGCACTGAACACCTTTGAAGAATCTGGATAAAAATCTTTCCAGCAGACTGACCTAATGATCTGACAAGTGATGGAAAGAAGCAAGAAAGGAAGAAGATTCAGTTCTGCACACACAGCAGAACAAAAACAGGTCTACTTCTACATCACTTCTACTATAGCCTAAAAGTCATAAACACTCCTTCAGATACTGCATTTTGTTTGGGGAAGTGCCCACCAGTTCATAGATTCATATGGGCTCTTTCTGTTCCCACAGATCTCTGTAAGCATTCTCACTGCCCAGTGACTGAGGAAAATAGCTTACAGTGGACCTGCTGTATCCCCAACCATCATCTCCAAGCTGACAATGGTTTTGCTCCAGTAAGATACACATGTTGTACGTACTTCTGATATTCCACGAGTAGCATTCAGCAGAATTGATTTCCATTTTATTTATTCTGGTTTAACTTTGTAAGTCCACTCGTTTCAGTGAAGATGCTGCTGTGCTATGTCCAGTGAGGACCTACATGGCTTTGCTTTATGTAACCAAGAAGTTTGTGGTTGTAATCAAGAGTGGTTTCTTTTCAAATTGATGGAGAATGATACCTTTTGAGATACTTGAGATGCATCAGAAACAGGACTACATTCTTTAATCTTAATTAAAGAATTTGATTGGCTGGCAACAATGATCTCTGCTCATTATATCCCAGCTCTTAAATTAAACTTTTGAGGGCACTGCATTCTTCACTAATACTAAAAGCAAATTGAGACTGTTGTTACACTTTGCAGGGATTTTTGTGTAACAGATAAGCAGCAATCAGAAATGTGTTTGCATCCCGAATTGCATCATTTCTTCTTTGGGCTAGCACAGAAACACGTTGTTCCAGAGGAAACCCACACAACAACTTGCCAAAGCTATTTAATTGTGCCTCAGTTTCAGACATGCTGTGTCAACTTTTCTACAGACAGGGGAACCCTTTCCTTACTTTTATTAACATAACTGCAAACATCCAGAGAACTGAGAGACTGATTTTCCTGTCTTCTAACCCTGCACATCTTTTATGCCATGGCTCTGAATCAGCCTGAAGAATTCCAGGTCTTCATGGGTGACTGCTTCTTTTCTACAATCACTGATGAGCACCAACACTTCCATTAACCACAGGCATGTGGTTACGCATGCTTACAGTAAACCTGGCTTCCTGAAAATAAAGAATTTTTACAAAATCATTATGGAAACTTCTGAGAAGTAGACATATCATAGGTAATAGGTGCTGAGCTTTCTGCTCTAGTGATGCAGTTTTGAGCAAGTGCGTTGGACTAGATAATCTCCAGAAGTCCCTTCCAACCCGTCTATTCCATGTGAAGCATTATGTGAATCATTTTCAGTTTAGCTGAGCCCATTACTACAGTGCTGGTAAAGAAGTAATTTCAAGGAGTGTATCAGAAGTGCTGTCCAACAAATTCTGGAACATTTATTACCATTCAGTAATAAAAAGATCATTAGAGTTTGTGGGAGGCTGGTTAGTGACAGCAAAAATTAGGAAGTAGAAAGTATGAGGAAAAAGACTGCAAAGTATATTTCAGATTCCATTTGAAAAAAAAAAAAGACAGAAAAATCAGTTACTAGCTTCATAAAAAAAATCTAAAATCTCCACTGTGTTACCATCTAGTGCAGACTTGGTAACTATCTCTTCAGGACCCCTGCAGAACAGTAGGAAAGTGAACATGGTCCTGAATAAGACCCCATGCTCAGAAATGTATCCTGACATCAAGGCTGAAAACAGTCTTAACACAGGGGAAACTCCTATGTGTAGAACAGAGCTTGAATGTTATAACAAATGTTCAGCTGCCACAGGAACATCTGCAAAACTTGTCACTTGCCTTTAAAAACATTCTAGTGTTTTTAAGATCTTGACCTTGATGAGAGGTCCAGTGATTCAGCTTTTCATACCGCAGTCATGCCCTATTCCAGCTATTACATGTCTCATTTCTGTTAATCTTCTCTAATTAGTTCTGCTTCTCAAGTGAAGTCCTGGGAATCTAACATTTTTCTGTGCTAATAGCGAGGGCTTTGCTTTCATGTTCAAGGTCAGTCCAGCATTTCACCTTGTAAAACTCATTTGTCCTCCTAGCACTTACACTTGTATATTGAGTTTAAGTTTAGACATCAGTTTAGACTCTCTCAAAGACTTTTACTGACTTCAAAGTTATCATTAAAGGTGTGATCGTGCCCAAAGCCAGCAGAGTCATGCAAGTGTGGAGGAACAGGCTTCTTTTGGATTCTTTCTCTTCCTTGCAAATGTGAAGAGAATTTTTTTTCCATAAAAATACTTTCAGCTTTTTCCCCATAAAGTGTATTGCATGTTTTACTAAACATAAGCAGATTGAACCTCATAGTCTGCAAGTAAGCAGCATCTCAATTTTACAGGTGAAAATGCTGAGCTGGAGAAGGGAGAGGTGAATACCTTGCTTGCAGTGAGAACGCTATGAATACAATCCAAATGATCTCCCTGTTCAAACCACTAAATTGAGATTTTGTGTTTCTCACTTCATGTTATACACACGTATAGACATATACATATTGGGGGGGGGGGGGGGGGGGACGACAGGGGGGGACGGGGACGACACATACTTTTCCAGATTTTTATTGAGCCTGAGATCCATAATATGGCAAGTATTCTTTTTTTTTTAAACACAAAATGATTAAGTGTTTATTCATTCTTGCAACAAATGTAGGCAGTCCTTGTACTTGTGATTTCCATCGCTAACTGTAAGGATTTCCTTTGTCTATCACTTCTTTTATTTGATAACGCTTAGCCTTCTTTTGTGAAGGGATCAATACACTCTTTGTAGTGACTAACTTGCCATCCTATAGATTTTCCTTTGTGAGGATTGGTGAGATTCAGTGATTACTAGAGGCACATGATGGCTGAGGTGTGAACACTAATGGGAGGAGGCATCTAAGCCCCAGGCAAGAAACACACTCTTCTCCAGTTGATGCTCCATTCAAAATGGCAGACTATTTTCAGGTTAACAAAACTTAACTGGGCAAGGGGGAAAAGTCAACCCTCAGCAATGTATAACTTAGACTACAATCAGTTTAAACAGCTCGCTTAGAGCATTGCTGCTGCAGCTATGGATAAAATTTGCAGTTCATCTAAAAAAGTCACTCAGGTTTGATGCTTTTAGATGTAATGCTGTCATGAATTGCAAATAGACATAATACAGGAATAGGATAACAATAGAATAGCAAGCATTTCTATGCTTATTTTCAGTTATTTCATAGGAAACAAGAAAATCTGTTGACTATTCAACCTACTTCGTTAAAATAAAATAAATAATTTTATTTTTAAAATTAAGGAAAGCACAAGGAGGAAAGCACAGCACACATGAACAAAGAGCAAATTCACAGACTTGCTGCAAGACCAGTGCTTAATTTAAAAAACCTGAAAATTTAAAAATCCTGCTCTAAAGGCAAGTAGCACCTCACTCTCCATGAGCCTTCAGTAGAGCAGAAGTACTGCTGACAAAAACACAGAGCTTTGGTGCCAAAATTTAGCCCCATATGAGCTGTACATCTGTCCCTTATTTGCCCTTGTAAGAATGTGTCTCCTTTCCAAGGATATTTCAGAAAAAAATACACTGCAGGGCTGAATTAAGTATGCACCTTAATTCTGCGCTGACATGGGAGCAGGATACTCAGTACCTTGCAGTGCTGAGCTCTGAATGCTATTAGATCATGCTCTAGACTGTTGCCACAATCATGGTGTGCCACAAGCAGAGGTCGTGGCTCATGACACCCAAGAAAGCATCCTGGAATTGCATAAAGTGGGAAAACCCTCCGTCTTCCTGCAGGTGGGCAATGGAATATCTTTCCATGCTTGAGGTATACTGTTTAGAACGAGGAAGAAAAAAAAGTATATTTGAATCCCTTTTCTTCAACTTTCTCAAAGGTGTGCTTGTTACAAATTGATACACCAGAAGCTTAAATCAGAATGGTGCCCTATTGATAGGGTGTTAGGGACTGGAACGTGGTCTAAAAGATAATATGGGAGAAGAGTTAGGGAGGAAAGGCATTCCTGCAAATTACTTTTTTAAGTCCTTCTTTAACTCCAAGTTGTCACCCAGACATGTTCATAGTGCAGTAAGTTAAATATCTCCACTTTATTCACTCTGTCTTGCTCAGCACATGGTGACAATGGTTTTATCATTGAAATATTTTTTCTACACAGCACTCTGAGCACTGACAGCTCTTTTCTCTTTCCCTCCTTCATGCTGTCATCCTACTATATTTGCCTTGACACTGTCTTCACATTGTCTTGACATTGCTCTGACAGTTATGAAAACTCAATCACTGCAGCAAACAGCCATGACAATGCAGAGA
The DNA here is from genome assembly GCF_035582795.1 of Mycteria americana. Lineage (NCBI taxonomy): Eukaryota > Metazoa > Chordata > Aves > Ciconiiformes > Ciconiidae > Mycteria > Mycteria americana. The sequence goes on from NC_134371.1 coordinate 44,259,061, forward strand.
AGAAAAAGGAAAAGTGTTATGAAAATTGTTAAGGAACTGTGAAGAATTAGACTAGTGAAACCAAGATCTTGCTTTTTCAAAACCATATTCCCAGTGAGTTTTTTATTAAAAACTGCTTTATAAAAACTTCAGCCAAGGCTGGCAAAAGCCATCTCAACAAAGTCAGTTGTCAGTTATGGATTCTGTACCTGAAATTCAGATGTTCTTAAGTGACAACCCTCGTACTGCCGTGAGTTCAGGTCCTTTACAAGACCTAATTCAGCTCACCTCCCAGGGAGCAGGGCATGTTGGATTACTGTGAAATGCTGACTCCAGGAACACTCCAGCTACACTTCCTCCTAAGCATGCCATTCAAACTGGGATCCTTTTTGAGGGCAGCCAGGAAAGAAAGGTGGCAGAGGAGGAAGAATATCACAACAGGTTAGCTGGCACATTGCTTCCCTTTGCTGATAATAAAATAGAATTTTGTTTTGTTGGTTCACAACTTAAAAGAGAATAGCCTAGAAAGAGGGCATCACCCCCTAGCAATCAATCTAACAAGTGCCAAGTATTGTGGTAACAGGCAAAAAGACCAGCATGGGTGGGGTAAGTTTAGTAACTGTTAAATGGTGAATTAAACTTCTGAGCAACTTCTTAACTATTATGGAATAGTAGGGACACACTGAAGTGCTTAAAGACCATGCGTGTACTTGACAAGTTAAGCTTTGTGACTCAACAATTTGACAAAATTACTACTGATTTGAGTAGGAATTCTGGTCATCAAGAACTGGGGGGGGGTGGGGGGGTGGTGCGTGTTGGTTTTGTTGGTTTTGTTTTTTTGGGAGTCGCTTTTCTTTTCAGGAAAGAAATCTCTGCATATATACAGTTTTGATAGTAATCCAAATTCTTGGTACTTACAAGAATACCTACGTAATACAAAAATTACTTTTAAAAACTACTTTATATTACATTTGCATGCATACATTCCATGTCTTACCTGAAAGGCGTCATGAAAGCACATCCATTGCAAAGCAGAATGGAGCTCATCAGCAGGGCAGACTACATTGCTCTGTAGGTGACATGCAGTGTTCCCTGCAGATCAGACAAGCACTAGTTCTCCAGAAGGAGCATAGCTGTCCCTCTCCTGTTCCATTACTGCAGCTTGTTTTCTTCTCCCTAAGTTAATTAGGGAGGGAAGACAGTCTGAAGTTTGTTCCCTTTGCTGCAGGGCCCCAGGCCTTTCTCAGAGACCCTAGGGACAGCAGGGCTGGTGGCCAGGCACTGAACCTCTCCTCACAGAGCATATAGGCTCTTCACCAACATCTCCCAAACTGCAGAGCTAGCCTAGCAACAGACACCTAAATGATGCAGCACAGACTTGGGCTCCAGAGCTATAAGAAACCTTAGCCATCCCCCCTCCACCCCCATTAGCTCCCTAAGGAGCAGAGGAGGGGCAAGGGTCTAGAGGTGCTAATTTGTAATCTGCTGACAGACCTGCACCTGGCTCTGCATAACCACCCCGACAGGTATCTGACCCATATTGCTGGGGAACTAAACTTTCTGCTATCTCAGATGTAATCCATGAATGCAATACATGGAAAATACAGTAATTCCTGCATGTATCTCTAGCATGTATATTTAAGATTGCAGGGTGAAAAAAAGTTAGTAAAAGCTTCTTGTGACATCAGAACTTACAGAAATAAGCCTCTCTCAGTCAATGAATGTAATTTGTTGATGACAATGAATCAACACATCTAATAACACATGATGCTAAGAGTAAACTGTGCATGCACATATACAAACTGATGCTCATCTGGTTAATTTTGTGGCTAATTTCATATGTTCAGTCATGATGACTAAAGCACAGGTAAGACAAAAACAGAACAGAGGCAAAATTAGCCTAAAGAATTATTAGCAGAAACGATATGCTTCCATATATCCAGAGAGAAAATTAAGCTTTCAGTGCATCTGCCTGAGGTCACCTGATGAAGCATGGGCTGGATCCAATTAAGAAAAATGGCACAAAGGAGAGGGCTCCACCTAAGTTCCACCACTTTTAAATTACAGACTATAACCACAGTCTAAATGCTATATTGGATGGTGATACTCCAACTGCCCTGGCAAGCTGAATGACAAACATTTTGGTGCTTCCCTCCTACACTGTTATGCCTACAAGCTCCCTTGATTATTAATAGAATAATATTTGTTACAGGAGGCTACCATGGTCAAATCAATACCAAAGTGTCTTGAAAAGACACCGCAGTGTCTTTTCACCACAGCGAACCTCTAATTAAGTAAGATATTTTGTTCCTTTCAAATGAGACACTGTTTGAGGAGTACAGTAACAGTGCCTTGTTCTGTTCAAGGCTATCTATAATTAATAATCCCAATGATCAAAGGAAATGTGATCCTAAGAGAAAATTGCTTTTGAGAATCCCGAGGTATTAAGTACTGAGAATTACTTCCCAATCTGTTCTTCAGTCTCTCAGCACAGTATGTTGTGTGATGCCCTTTGGGATCATAAAACAAGCCTCATAGTAGAGCTCTCTGAAAAAATCCTCCCAGCGAGATAGTCACTAGATATTTGTCACGTATTCAGTATTGCCATCAAATCTTACTTAATTTTTTCCTGGCCAGACCTTTACTATTACACAGATCTCATTTATTTATATAGCATAATTTAATACAAAACAGGGTCAGGGTGCTGCCCTATAATGTAGTCTGTACTGGTAAGTCTGGACTGGCATCGCTGTGAGGAAGGTCCCTTCCCCTAAAATAGGGTATTCTTTCTGTTTTTTCATCATTGCATGGCACCAAAGTTTCTTCACATAGAGAAAGCTTCTCAATGTCAAGCTGTGGAGGCTTTAGTTCTCTCCTCCTGCTTGCTGATCTTATCTTCCACTCCCCAGCTACTACACCACCACCATCTCAAGCGCTCCCTGTGTCTTAAGAGCAGAGTTGTGTGACACAAAACTCCACTGGCACTGCAACAGGGTTGGCTAAAACTTAAATCCAGGGGAACAGCAGGCCAGAGCATCTTTATTGTCCTCCGGATCATTTTGTGGAGTGTAAGTACTTCAACACAGCTCCAGAGGCACCTGAGCTGGTGCCACGAGTGACCTTGTGTCCTGGGCCTACAATTACTGCAGGCTCACTTACCAGCCACACAAAATTACTGTAACTTCCCATTGCTGCCCTGTAAATCCAAGTCTGCTTTGTATCAGGCCTCAGAGGAAGAAAAGAAGAATGCATGGAAAAAAAACTAAGGCAGAAAAGTGAGAACTAGGAAAGGAAGGAGAGACAAGGAGTCAGATGTAGCTCTTACATAAATTAAATAAACAGAGGAAATAAAGGAGAATATTAACAGGGAAATAAAATAATTAAAAAAAAACAACTCCAAGAAATGACTCCACTATACTGATTGCTACTGGATAGTATTTATTTATTCATGGTTTTAAATTTTGTATCACTTTACTGGCAAAAATTTTACTGCTCTAATTTTGATGAAGGCTTGCTGGATACCTCTTCATTTATAGCAGATATTTAATGTCCTAGTGGCAGGTGGTTTTTATTATAAAACAAACCACCACATTAGGCTTATAGAAACAATTTGCCTTTTAGTGATATTCCTCTAATACGGGAGGCTTATTACTTAGCATGTTCCCCAAAGAAGGCTCCTGGGCATACCCTGATGCTAGTTAATATTCTGGGTTTGCTTTTCTTCTACAATGAAGCATCTTAGAAAGATTTCAGAGAATGGCATCCCTAATTATAGAGTGGGTTTTCAGTACCTACTCTTGCTCTTCCTTTGGGTCTGTCACTCCTCCTCAAAGGACACATACACACTGGAAACTGGGATCGGTGCTGTGAGACCAAGAGATTCCCTGTGAGATCTCTGACTCTGCATGACTCACACTAGTACAGTTGGTGTAAATTCCCCTGAACTACAGGATGCTTGCACAATGCTTTGAGCATGGAAAGTGCTTTGAAAGCAGTAACACTTCAGTGTAACACTTAAAAAAACCCATGTCCTCCTTCTCCATGTCTGTCACATGTAGGTTTGCAGCTTGAGGTTTTCTTATCTTAAGCCAAGAAAACCAGTTCAATCTGAAAGGCACAGCCAGGGAGCAGCAAATGTGGGCTGCTCTGCAAGGGAAGGGAAGCTGGGAGCTGAGGATGACAGCAGAGCAGTCAGGGCAGTGGCTGTACCTTGAAGAAATCAGGATTTGGGCAAGGCAGGCAGAGGAGGTGACGGCAGCCGGGGTTAGCCACAGTCCAGTGATTGCCAGACAAGTCTATAGTGATGCTGCAGTCAGTAAGTCAGGATCAGGATCAGTTCTGGGGCACAGTAACCAGGGTCAAGCTGTGGTCCAGTGATCACCCGGCAGGTCCATAGTGAGGTCAAGCCAGGCGGTCAAGCCCAGGTCAGGGTCCAGGACTGGATCAGTGGAGTACATAGCCAGGCAGATACTAAGGGTGAGAGCCTGACCTTAAAAGTGGCTTCCAAGCAAAGGAGGGGCAGGTCCCTGTTGAGGCTTCCTAAAGCCATGGAGCTGTGCTGTCAGTGTTGGACCTGAGCCCTGGCAGCCAAATCCCCAGGAGCGGGGACATGCTCTGGGCCTGACAGGCTACAAGTTTCAATAAAATCCTGTACCTGAGTTGTGGGCAACCACGAAAAAACAAAGATGAGCTTGTGATCCATCACCTCAAGCGAACTTGGGATAAGGGATAAAAGGCCAGTCTGACATCCTGCTTTTCTGTGAGGAAAGGCTACTGATACTTTGAGTTAGAACAGAAATGTTAGTGTTATAGAGACATAAGCTGCCTTAGAAACAACTTTGGCTATGGCTATACTACTAAATGATCTGGCACTTCTGGGGATGATGTATCACATTACTGAACTAGTATTTGTTAAAGTTTTGAAAAATCAGGCATAAAAAGGAGTTTGTGAATAAATTATAGCTTAAATGTTTTTTTCTTCTATTGTTATGTAGGAGACAAGGAAGAAAAATTGTCACCTCAGTAGAGCATTTGGGCTAATGTGACACATACAGCCTTGAACCCTCTGAGAAAGTCATCAAGCGACTCAGTCAGCCAGACAAGTGCTATGACATAAAAATATGCCAGGGCTGATGAAAGCAGGAGGTCTACCAGCCCTGTCTGGCCTGGCAGTGTCATGAGCTCAGTGTACTTTGCTGTGAACGCCACTACACAGACTAGTCATCGTGTTCTGCTGTAAAGTGAAAGGCAGCCAAATGAGCTGCATAAATAACCATGTGATAGAGCTAGCTCCTTACCTGAACAGAATGGTAAATGTCAAGCTGAGAACTTGCGTTGTAAATACCAGTAGAGTAAGAATTCTGATTTTACTAGCGACCTCCAAAAATTCATGAATAGCTCTCATAGAAATAGTTTCTATTGTCCTGCAAACTCAGTTCAATCCAAGTTCTCATATGACAGAGAAGACAATGTGACCTGCAGCTGCTATTCTCTTGGCTTTTATTTAACTTTCATTCTTTCATTCGATTACACTGCATTGCTGTCAGCTGCAATCAAGTTCTGGGGTGTCATCAAGCAAGGGCTTGGCCAGTCCTCTCTAGGATTGTAGAATGGACAAGGAGAGGGTGGTGGCTCTTAGGGAAAGGTGGAATTGGTGGAACAACATCTCTGTACATTATGTATTGTGTTGGAGGGGTGGACATAGAATTTTGCCATTAATCAGCAAACAGTTCTTGAAATCAGGGGAGAGGAAACCATGGTGGTCTGTGGACTGAGACTAGTAGTTTCATATCACGTAGCTTAGAGACTTATTAGAATCTGGTTCTGAGCTTACTCTGGAAATAAAATGTTGTAAAACCATGAAACAAATTCATTCTTCCTCTGTTAGAAGTCAGTAGATTTTTTAGGATGCTACAATACAGTCTGTTTGCAGGTCAGGAAAGCTACCACAGACATTGTGTCAGAGCCATGACCATGGTGGAGCTTCACTGTTATGTGAAACTAGCGTTCAAAAGACTAGCCCTCTGCAAAAATCCACATTATAGCATCGTTCTATTGGGCCTGTGACTGATTTTTATCTGTATGAGGTCAGTGAGGGCAACTTGTGCAGATCATGATCACATCATTGTTCTTCACCAATCTCAGTGTTATGATCTTGGCCCTGTCGGTAGCTGGTCTCAGCATGGGAGCTCAGCAGGAGAGCAGATGGAAACTCTGGTTGCGCCAGTTCCCCCTGTTAGATTCTAGCCTGTCCCAAAATACAGGAACTGCAACTTTTCCTAAGCAGTGTCTAAATCCCGATTGGTAATTAGCCCATGCAGAGCTAATTCCAGGTGATTTCTATTGAAAAAAATGTAGTAAATAACAGAAAGGGCTGGAACGTGAACTCGTCTACAAAGTTCACACTGGAAAAGAAGGACCTTGCTTTCTCTATACTCACTGTGCATCGTAGCTGCACTGAAGCTTTCTCCTGATTCCTGATACGAGAGTACTGTTACATAGTGTGAAACTGAAATTGTGTGAGAAAAGGACTATGCATTCAGCAAGCCTGGAGGGACAGCATGCGCTCTGGTGAGTATGGATATCAGTGTGATGCCAGTCTAAAGTTGGACCTGATCTTGCTGTTCTGCTGCATTTTGTTGGCTTCAGCAACATTTAGTTCTCAGCTGTGTTACTGAGAAGCTACTGGAGGCGATCTCAACATCTGCACACATCAGTACACAGCTTTGCACCTAGAAACTTTAAAACATTCATTTCCTTATAGACTTCAAAGCAGAGCATAGTAAGCCAGCTGGGAAAAGGAATAGATCTATAAAAACCCTTATGAGTTTCGTCATGGTTTTTGCCCCTGTTCTAGTGTGTTAAGAAACATCATTTTCTGAATGTGCATTTTGTTGCTAGGGGTTTGGCTGCGCAGAAAGGATATGGTGCATGTGATGTAATATGCCTTGATGGGATCTTCCGGTTATCCGAATGCTATAAAATCAAGTGCTTGTGGAGACTGTTGAATCGGTAGTCATCAAAACCTGGCTGTGAACATACACCTGTGTGATACACCTGACAATAACATTTTCCCTATGATTTACTAGTGTAGTACATTTGACCAATGAGCATATACATATTTTCTTGAAGCCAAAATTTAAGCGTGACTTACAGAGGGAAAATCTAATTTTCTGAAGTCTGTGACTAGCAAAGCAGAGGTGAAAATATCCCTCACCAGAAGAGAAATTCTTGTCCCTTGTTACAGGTTGGTATGATGCATTTCCAACAATCAGGGCTTTTAAGCCTATCCAATTTTGACTCACAGAAAAAAATTACACCTGGGTCAGTGTTACAGACATTTGAGGCTATATTTTAAAATCACAGCATCTTTATGCGCTACTGTATATCAAAACCACTGCTATATGCTGTTTTCCTATTAAGAAAAGGAAAGAGGCAATGAAGTGGAGGGTAGAATCACAGATAAAGGAGACTGAAGAGGATGCCTTCTAATGGCTTCCAAAAGCAAACAACACACAGACACAGAATTTAGACCTGAAGTCAATTTTGTACTCAATTTTTAGCCCCTCTACTCCAAGCTCAGTAGATCAATGATTTAGCAGCAATTGGCAGCATTTCTGACTGCTTTTTCTTTCCCATGTTAGTAGTTGAGCACAGTGGTAGCATGGCTGCTTGCATGTTCTGACCTAAATGAAATCTCAGGGCTGCAAGCCAGCGGTAGCTGGTCTGCGTGAAGGGCAGCGTCTCCCAGCTCAGCTGAGCCCCCAGCTCCTTGCTGAGGCTGAATTCAACAGGAGCCAGGAGCTCAGTGGGAGTTGGGAGCCTCTGTTTTACACAAAGGCAAAGTGCCACAAACTCTTTCCAGGCTCCAGACAGGTGTGAGACCTTGTGTCTCTCAAGGTGAGATTTGGCCTCTTCAAGAGGCAACAGCTTCTTTGCTCCCTATTTTCCACTATTTGGAATTCAGACAGAACCAGGAGCAACTGGATTTCACCCAAACTCACAAAGCGAGTGTTTTATGCTGTGTTACTCCCTCTGTGTTCCTGAAAAACCCCCCATTGATGCAGAGAAGTGAGACCATGCTTTAGTCTTTCTGCAACCCTTTTCAGCTCTGGCACCATTTCCCTCATTATTTTGCCATGCGTCTGCTTCCAGGGTGTACATTTTAGCCTTCCTCCTTAGCGTAGCTGTGAATACAGGTGGTATCTTTCCAACTGCAAGCATTGCTTTCATTTTTCCACTTCTCCAGCACCACTTGCACCCGTCACTGGGTTCACATATGGGGTTTGGAAACACCAGATTATGCTTCTATTAATTTTAAAAGGCTTGATGCTGCCATCTTTGTAACTCTTGGGAGCAAGGCAGGAGCAGCACCTTTCACAAAAGTGTTACAAATCCACCCATCCAACCAAGTTCATCTAGGTGTGCTGAGAAACCTCACTAAGGGCAAGAAATACAGGATAATATTTTAGAGTATAAGACATAATTCACACCCCTAACTAAACCACCTAGGTTTTCTCTCTTTATTTCTGCAAAACCTTTCATCTCACAGGATACATCTTTACACACATGGCTCTGTGTCCTGAGTTATATGGTGAGGATGTCCCCAGGTTTAATGAAGCCCTAAGAGCAGTGCAGGCAGGAAAGGTATTGTTTGAATCCTTGGGACAAAGACATTTAACCTGCAGAATCACCAAATCTTTCCTATAAGCAATCAAGTTTATTACCTATATAAAATTGTTTCAGATTTTGAGCACAATACATTTTCCATGTTCTTTGCCTCTGAAGAGATGATGGAAAGGCAAACTTGAAGCTGGCCCCCAGGTTCCCACCACCATGTATCACGGTTGTTGCTCACCTGCCTATTTATCTCCCATGTCCCTGTGTGGAGGAATCCTGTTCTGTAGTATTAAGAATAAATTCTGCTGTGTGAATTCAACTAAAAAGAAATGTCATCACTTCTAAAGAGAGAAGGAAGACCTCATTACACTCATGTCTTTACTCTTCTGCAGAGTTAGAAGATAAGAATGTGGAGACATATCATGAAACTATTAAAGAGGAAAGTTATATTCAGATAGAGTGTATGCAGTAGCGGAGATTGCCCAGCAGAAATCAGTTCAGTTTCTACATCAGTGTCTGCATCATTTTCTGTGATGGATATCAGCTACCTTCTGGGCCTGATCAGCCACTGCCCTGCATCTTATGCAAACAAAAATATCTGTGCATAGTAAAAGCACGACAATCACTATGCACTGTCAACTTAAACTGCAGTGCTGTAGTCCTAAACGTAAGGAAGTAGCGGATGAACTCTTTTATTCACATTAGAAACCAGTCTGTTTGCATTGCTAGTAGCACCATGCCTTGATGGCCAATTGAACCAAAAATCCTCCAAATTCTATCTGCAGGAGCCCTGTTGAGCTCATGGGCCTGATTCTCCTCCTGTTCCCAGCACAGACACTAGGGTATGATGCAAAATAAAGTGAGAGCCAAAGTTTTTACCACATTGAAACAAAGGATAGAAGTGAAGGGGAGCTATAAGAAGAGAGCATTTGCCTCATTTTCAAGATGTTTATTTGTCCACTGCTGGCAACACAACTCACAAGCTAATGAGCTGCACCCATTCCCCGCTTTTCTCCAGCACTCTTGCACTAGCCAGAAAGCAGCCTTGTGTGCGCACACCAAGTGAGTACCTTTGAACTAGCACACCTCACCGTGGTGTGATGAAACAGTCACTGCATGGCTGCTTTGTAGGAAAGCCTGTCAAATTGTTGCTGTGTTTAGTATCATCAGTCGATGCAGCTGTAAGGACTGCTGCTGCTGAAGTGCTCATAGGGTAAGGAACTCTGGGACAGCACAAAGGTAAAAAGACAGCGAAGGAAAATGACAGCCAACAGTAACAGCCTTCGTTCTCGGGGAACAGCACCAAATTAGTGTGAGCTTGCAGAAATGTTTTGAGAATAGTGAAATGGAGACACTGATTTAATAACCAGTTCTGTAATCTGTTCTGAAAATCTTGAAGTGTTTCCTAAACATTTTAAAATTTTAATGCTGTTCAGTTGTTACTCTGACACTAATATACAATACTTCTGCTTCAGAAAATAAGTAGTTAATTTACTTTCCTTGTTTTTGCTGATACAAATGGACTTGAAAACAAAATGGGCTTTTTTGATAGAAATGGAATATTTGTGTAACCGCCTTTTTTCTTTTCTGCCTGTGTGTGGTGGTGGTTACTATGGTAATAATCATGACTCAAGATTTAAAGCCTGAAAGTGGTTTCTATAACAACATGCTAGGATGTTTTGGACACACAATTGAAGTTAAAGATTCAGGATTAACCCTTTGTGACCACGATATTTGTAGATACAACAAGTGCTTGCTTGTTTGGCAAAAGCTTGTTCATAGCTTCCCAAGGTACGCTTTTTCATTAGCAGTCTGAGTAATAATTCCAGCTGTGGATAGAGCAGGTCAGGTCCTGGGGCTGGCGCTTCCGTCCCAGGTGAAGCTTGCAAAGGAGAAATGGCACCACAGTAACTACAAGGTGCTCATTGCATTAAATAATTAAGACGGCAGACAAATGTTTTAGGAGATGGGCAGAGAAGGGTAAAATAGCATTAGTGCAATGTTTAGGAAGTTTGAGACTTTAGTCTGGCAATCAGAACTGTGTGGAAAAACTGAAATTATGTATTCACAGAGAATCTTTATAGAAAAGCTATTTTGAGGGCTAAGATAGCCCCTTACCTGGCTTTGTTTTATCCAGAATGGCATAGTTTCATGTCCTTTTCTTCCCCATCTGCCAAATGCTGATCCACGAATGGCACCTCTGACTTTCAGTCCATGGTGAAGGTATCTGATCCCAATCTCTGTCACTGTCAATTATGCAGCTGTGCTCATTTCTTCCCTAGTTCTTCAAGATACATCAAGAGTGAATATATGTGCACACCCACAACTTTCTAAGGCTGTCTTTGCAAGGAAGTTATTGTCATAGTGATGAACTGTATTTTCTATGTCATGGTGCACTGCAGATAAACTGAGATATGCCTAGTTATACCAAAGCCAAGTGTTCTTCAATGCAGCACAAAATGCCTTGAGCAATATTTTAATATTTCCAGTTAAATGCTAATTATTTCAAGATCTCACTAAAGTCACAGAGCTTGATATTTTGGTGACACAGATTCACACACTTGTTTTAAAATCCCAGGGGTAAGTTTTAAACAAGAAATGACACAAGCATTGAAGGTTCTCATTTCTAACTCCAGACACTGGGCTATCTAAACCCTTGCTATCATCATGTTATCCCATGACTTCTTTAGTGAGCTTATTTGATCATAAGGTAAGCCTTCAGTTGTGAACAAATGCTGTATGCTGTTGTTGAGTCAATAGAAGACAGACTGAAGTAATAGCACTAAGAGAAGCAATGGTTCCTTCATTTACCCCAATGAAATTTTATCTTTCTAGTGACTGACCACAACCAAGATGTCAATTATATAAGCTGTTTTAGCAAATTAAAAACAACAAAAGCCCCCACCCAACACACATTTTTCTGAGTTGTTTTTTTAAAAACAAACAAACAAACATGCACTTTTTTTTTTGCTATTGTAATTCAATCATTTTTTCCTTAGGAATAGTTTTAAAGTTTCATTTCTCAACTCATAGACCAAGCATATTGTTTTTCTGCTATCCATTTCTTTCCAAAATGTATGCATTAATAAAAACTCTGATTTTGCTGTGAACTGCTTTATCTGCATTAGCTGGTGTAGCTTCCTACTTTTAATTCAAACGTGAAGTAATAACTCTTTGTTAAAACAAAAAAAGAAAGAAGTCCTCCTCAAAGCACAGTAAACTCATCAGTGTTGATGACTATATGGGTATCAAGAAGTTCTCTATCTTCTCATAGATTTTTTTTCCTAGAAAATAGATCGGCTCTGTTAAGAAGGTCAGAAAATCTCTGCAGCATATGTAAAAGACCCTGAAGCTGTTAGTGTTGAGAGCTTCTATGAAGTCCTCCTTCAGGGGAAGAAGGCACATTTGAAGAATAGCATTGCGAATTACAAGCAGCCTCCAGGCGTGATGAGATGATTAGCAAAGTGCAGGCATGACCACAGTCAAGTGAACTCCAGTTCATAACAATGCAATTAGCAGTGATTGAAATTTGATTTTAAATTCTGCTGCTGATTATGATATTTCACCAACTTGTAGGCAGAGTCGTGTCCAGAAAGAACAAGTCTTTGCTGAAAGACATTTCTGCCAAAAGCAACCCAAACAGTTTGCTAGGTTTTGTTTGTGGATGTTGAATGGCCAAGATTGCTAATCAGATTCTCAGAATCTGGGATCATCAATTTACTTTACTTTTGATTTTATCAGCTTAAGATAACAGAATATTTTGAAAAGCACACATGAACTCTCTAGCTCTCTGATTCAAACAGAAAAAAAACCAACCAAATTGTCAGGAAAGATATAAGGATGTGCTCTTCAAAATTACCTGCTTTACTGAGGAACACCAGTTTCCTTATCAGGAGTCAGAAGATCTGTGCTAAATTGCTTTGGCCCTTTCAGAACTCCTGCCCTGTTTATGTTAACTTTCCAATTAATTTAATTTTGCCCTCCTATGCTCACTGGCATGCACTTCCAACACCCAAATTGTTTTGTATCACTTTGGTGGTTTCCAATCAGTAAGAAGTCTTTACCAGACCAAACTCATGCATTTTTAGTGCTGATTAGTTATATAAGCACAATTATTCATACACTAACAACATCACTTTAATGAATTTAAGTAAGCGTGTCCAAGACGAAAAAACTGGCCCTTTCTCAGCATTTCTTATATTTAATAGTTTGCACCAACTCTTTTAAAAAAGATGCAGGTATTGACATGTTTCTGGTAGTACTGATGATTTGCCAGTAGATGGCAAGCTTTACTGCAAAGAATTTTACTGCCAAACATCTCATCTGCATCAAAAGGCTTTTAACTATGGGGTAAAATGCTTGGCACTAATTCCTCTCGCAATTAGATTAATGTACCAATGTTTATAAAGAGACTGATAATTACCTCAAGTGTCAGTCAATGTAAATCCAAAGTGATCGGCATTTTGTTTCCATTTTTCTAATGTTACACACAAGTTTTAAGACTCTCTGTCAGAACAAGTCACTGCTGAAGTGACCTTAATTGCTTAAGAATGAAAACGACTCCTCTGCATATCTGAGCTAGAACATGAGGCCTTTTCAGGTTATACCTCTGCAACCTTACCAGAACTCAAGCCCCCCAAAACACTGAAACATTTCTGCCCTCTTTCTGCAAATGTAGTAGAGAATGTTCTTCAACCATGAGCTCAAACTGAGCCAGCCTTTGCATCAGACACCACCATACTCTGCCACATCACATCACAGAACATGGGGGAGTTCCGCTTCCACATGCTATGATCTTCTTCCTCTCTCCTTTCCCCATAGCTCTCAATAGCTCAATAGGTTCCCAAATCCATCCTTCCACATCACTCCAGAGCAGCAGGGAAACTGAGTTTCTATGGGGCAGAAAGGGAGGTAGTGTAAATAACTTGTCTCATATAGGTGGAAAATGGTGTTCTAACTAGCAGTCCAGGATCCAAGGATTTTCTGAAGCACTCACGTCATTTAGGACTTTTCTCAAAAAAATCCTGGGAATGTCCTGGTGAACTGCATACCATTTGATAACCACAGTACGATAATTGCATACCCTTTGATGATCACCTTTTTGAGATGCAGGTTTGATGCTGGGGCAAAACTACTGTATAGCACCCCTAACAAAAACTCTTGGTCCTAGCCTTTAAATAATAAGTAAGCTAAAACTCAACAGTGATTACATCTCTGCTAAGACCTTCAGAACTCTTGTGTTCTTCAAGAACTATACAAATAATAAAAAACATGGCACAGTGCATTAGAATGAAGATGAAACTCCAAAAACTTTATTGCTTCACTGTAAACTTGTAGTACAAATCAGACAAAAGCATCCTCTAAGGAGTATTGGATTTATTGAATTGTCTGTTGGCAATTTCTGCATAAGAAATTTGTTTTATAAAAGCCAGAGGAGTTGAAATTAAGACACTAGTTAAAAAAAATCCAGGAAAGGTTTTCTGTTTCATGTTTTTCATATTGTGGTGTCACCTTGGAGACAAATTGGTTGCCTTCACTACAGACTGTGCTTTTAGGGCTTGCTTTCCTCTTCTCTCATTTTCCATCCACTATTACTGCCTCAGAGAGCTATGAAGCTTTTTAACCAGTGCTCGCAGCTAGTATGTTGCTATCAAAACTGTAGACTGGCAAATGCTTCAGTTTCTCTCAGTCATTGCAACAAATTGAGTTGTTGCATGCAAATTATCTCTGGAAAAGCAGTAATAATTAACTAAATTGCTTCTCATGTCACAGTGGCCCTACTTAAGAAGTACTTGAATGATTGACCTCACCTCTTGTAGTTTACACAGTACAATAGTTAGATAACGTTATAACTTAATCAGAGTTAATTTTTCAAGTTTGCAATGTTTCTTCAAACATGCACTTTTAATGAATTTTAAGTAGGCAGACAGACTGAAAGGAAAGCTCTTTCAAGTTGTGCAATCCCAAGAAAAATGTGGGATGCAAAAGTTCCTAAGGAACACAGATTTTTTCATTTTAACTGTAATTAATAGATTGCAGTAAGCTCTTTATTATCAAGGCTAAAGAAAATAAATGCATGGGTAATATACAAAATTATGTAAACTAGAACATCAGAACATACATGAGGGTATATTGAGGAGGAGAAAGGTCCGTGATACTGCTGACTGTGGAGCAAGTCAGTACACAATGGCCAATGTCTTGAATTTTGCATTTAGTGAGAGCTGTGAGCTGGGGGAAGTACAACTGACACCGCATTAGGATGAAATATCTGCTCCCAGTGCAAAACTGAATGATAACAGGTTTGGGGATGGTCATTTTAAAGGCAGGCTGAATCAGAAGTACTATTTTTGTCCTGTTTTCCCTCAAAGAACAGGAGGTAAAGCTCCAGTTCTCCTCCTGCTAATCAATGTTTAGCTTGCTTTCTTAATCAGGTCTATCTTAGCCTGCATTAAATGAAGATAATCTTTACCAAGAAAAGACCATACCTTTTCTCGATATTTCTCCTCTGCATCTCTGGTATATATGAGCATGACAACAGCTAAAAATAGTTCAAACAAAAACATTTCTCAGGTTTTACTTATATATGCAACACCCTAAAAGAAACATTAAAGAAACTATTTCTATGTAATCCTTAAGACCACTGTTAGTTTGTTTTAAATCACAATGTCACTGTTACTATCGATATTACTACATAAATCTCTATTCTGCTTGTTCAAACAAGTATTAATTAGGTATTTGACTCAGTATATGTACCTATTTATGAGCATCAAGTTCATTCAGGCTGGTGTTTTTTATTCTGAGAGGCACTGCTGCTCCTGTGTACACCTCAAGTCAGAAGACACAATAATAAAGCACAGATAACATTTCCAACCTCCCCATTTATTATCATAGTGTCATATCTACATAACCTGTCTTTCCTAAGCTGGTAAAGCCTCCTGAGGCTTTATTCCTCCACTTCCCCTTCCTGGGAAAAAAGAGATTAAATTATATTATGTATTAAAGTACACATTATGAAAATGCACCCTCATCAGTCAGTTTGTATTCTCTGACAATCCCCAGTGGTTGTTATCTTCAGGTGACCAACCCTAGCTTCTCACTTTCCCAGCCAGCCAAGGATCTGTCCCAGGACTTTATCAGCATTGGTCTAGCACCGGTTATTGATTGATTGATAAGCATCTCTACACGCTGCTTCTCTTTGAGTGCTCCATCTACTTCTCTATTGTATTCACCCTCCTGAATCTCAGTTCCAAGAACCAGGAAGAAATTAGAGACTGGTGGTAGATGGGCCTGAATTTCTCCGAGAAGTTCAGCTCATCCACAACACGCTGTTTGCACAAACATACACTGTTCTGCCATTTGTTTTCAAGTAACTGCTGTAGAAGACACATACCCTTTGTATTTTCAAACAGGACTCCAGAATAAAAGTATAAACTGAAAGAAGAAAATAGGATGTTTACAGGACCATCATAAAGATCATTCAACTTTCATTCTCCAGCCCACTAGTCTTTCCCTTCTGAATCACTACCTTCTCTCGAAAAGGAATTCAGCTTTATTTCATAGATTCTTGGCCAAGATATGACTGCTTTTTTTCCCTCCTGTGATACAAATAATTTTTCTTTTCTCTAGCAATATGCAAAATACTTGTTTATAGTTTTACCCTCATATTTTGAGGAATGTCACATCATAATCACATTAGAAGTCTGATGGTATTCAGATGTTCATTATACAGTAGAGGATTTCTTATAACATGGTGAAAATCAGTTGCAAAAGGAAAAATTGTACTGTGTAAAACTCTTCTTATTATACTCCAGATCAGATTTTCCAGTTTGATCCATAGGAATTAAAATACTATACATGCATTTGGCTTTATAGGTCAGTATTTATATGGTCCCTATCTTCTAGGTGGTTTACGTCAGTAAACAACCACTTGCCTTTCTTCTCTCCATTAATCAGTGTCTATGAGGTTTGATCTGCCATTGTTTCATTTTACTAGCATAGTATTTGGAGGCAACACCAGGATTTCTTCTACTAGCCTCTCCTCAGCATTCAAAAGCTTGAACTTTAGACCAAGATAGAGGTCTAGAGCAAACACCCCATTTGCAATAATCCCTTTGGGTCTTACCATCTCCACAGCCTTGAGTCAGTTTATATGAGTAACAAAATTCCCAAACACTGCAGGATGTGTGCTGACAATTAACACCGTTTCCGCTGACCCATACCAAAACAATGGCAAGTCATGACAGAAACAACGTGATATTATGAGATTAATTTCATGATCAATAGAAGCCCATTGCACTTTTCACCTATGTCTGTGCTGCATGTGGGAGACCTGATTATAGCACACATAAAAGTACACAAGCTTCAGTCTAGCTCACTTGATATTGCTGGCAGTGAAGCTGTGATTGCAGAGGATTCAGCCCAAGTCAACACACCTACCTCAGGCACTCAGTATTTGGCACCTTGCTGCTATTTCTTAGTATGCCTAACACTGAATTTAAGGCAGCAGGTGTATACCTACATATGTATGCTATGCTTACCTGAATACAGCCATTTATTTTGTTATGGAGACAATTAATCACGATTTTTAAAATTATACAGTTTCATGGCAAAATTCTTGTTTTCTTTTACTAGAAAGAACATCCTTCACTACTTTCACTGCTTTAACTCTATCAGTGTTTCTCAGTGATGGGTTATGAACAATGCTGGGAACAGCTTGCTCCTCCTTGAGTGGGAAGTGAGAAGTAGCTATTGTTATTGTCAGCCAGTCTTTATAGTAAGGCAGCTCCAAGTGGCCTTTAATTACTGGCAGGAGCTCAGTTCCTGGAGAGTAAGGAACATGTTTACACCGTGTTCACCATGTCCTTTCAGCTGCAGAGGCTGGAAGGCTCTCAGAGGACTATTTTGAACCTCAGGTGTTTGGGAGATTCTTTGTGGTGGAAATGCTGTACCACTGTCAAACTGCTATTTATAATCAGGAAGTTAAAATCAAAGTGCATGATGGTTTGAACCACTTACTTGAGCTATAACTGCATCCAAGTCATTTAGCTTTGTTGAAATCTAATACAAAAAACTTCCACCACAAAAAGAATACAAAGTGGTATTGAACTGAAAAATGTGGCTCAACCCCTTCTTCTAGTAAAAAAAAATAAATTTGTCTTAAATATACCTAAATGCATTCCATATTGTTGAATATCTGTTGACAACCACCAATAGTGTTGCAACTTTACTCTTAATATAGTGTTAAGCAATCCTGACACTCCAGGCCATGGTTGTTGGAAGAGGCGAGAACAGGAAATTACAACCTACTCATATTTTCATAATTGTTTTCATTTGACTTTTATTAGTCTACTGATATGTGTCACACAGTAACCAGCCCTGTTTTCTTCTCAACAAGCCAACAATTGGAGGTGTTGGTTTTGAAACACAGTTGCATTAAGAGTTGCACTTCTTTCACTCTTGTTTACTCCCAGTGCTGTGGAAGTCCTCAGGATTTTTTGTGTTTCCTTTCTAGCATCACTTTGCATGAGGAACGATTCCAGGTGCCTGTCAAACTCTTGCCAAAAGAGCTCTACGTGCATTGCTGGTCGTAAAGATGATACTTGTCGTTGTGCAGACGTATCAGTGGACACTATGGAGGAACTCTGCAATAAAACCTCTGATCCTTGCTCCTCAAACCCTTGTCTTCAAAATGCTACCTGTTTAAGCTCTGCTGGAAACCTCAGCTTTACTTGCGAGTGCCCTGCTGGGTATAATGGACCTACCTGTGAAACAGCCGTCAGTGTGTGTGACACAAACCCTTGTGAGCATGGAGGCACCTGCCAAAATGGCCTGGCTGGGCCCACCTGCCTTTGTAGCGCAGGATACACAGGTGCACTCTGTGAAATGGATTTTGACGAATGCATTTCTGAACCGTGCCACAACGGAGCAGTGTGCAGGGATGGAGTTGATGAATACTCCTGCTACTGCGTCCCAGGCTACCAAGGCAAGCACTGTGACCTGGAAGTGAATGAATGTGTGTCAGATCCGTGCCTGAACGGGGCAACGTGTCTCAACCAGGTAGGACAGTATGTCTGCATCTGTCCGCTTGGGTACACAGGTAAGCACTATTAAAACATCTTTTTCTTTGCATCGTGGCAAACCATCACAATTCATGTTCCAAGTTCAACTCCCCCACCCACACACCTTTTTAGTCATATCTGTATTACCACTTTGCCTTCAGCTTGGGCAACAGTGACTGTTGGTGCATTATGGGTTACCTTATCACTGTGAACTACTCACATCAGATAGAGAAGGATTAAAGAAATCTCACATTTACCAAAAACTACAGAGCAGTTTTGTGAACATCAAGCTATGTCACAGGGCTAGGTTAACTTCCCTTTTAAAAGAAACATTCTCAAAATGCTTGTCCTCAGAGTGCTATGCATAGTTTTTGGTCCTCAGACAAAACCTGTTTGACAGGGTTAAAAATTAGATCTAATTAGACTTGCTTGCTTTGCTAATCACGACAAACTGTACTCTTAAACCTAGATGTTTCATGTTAACTTCCTCTCCTCTGCCCTTCCCAGAAACAGAGGACTCATTTGCAACTAGAACATGATGTAAGTTAAATAGAAAGAAAAGTATTATCAGGTTCCCAAACTGCTCATTTTTTGATAATCCCATTTTATGTGGCTCCATTTTTAAGGTACGGGTGTGATTTTTCTTGCATACTTCCTCTACTGGAGAGCATATAATCCTTGCGGGGGACAGCTCCCTTCAAATTTCAAAGCTGTATTCGGGGGTAGGACTGCAAGAGGTAGCACACTGAATCATTAAAAGGAGAAAAGGGGAGGCATTTTAGTGATAGACTGCCAGTCAGGTAAACAAAGAAAAAAAAGAATCATACAGCAAAAGGGGGGAAAAACCAGCTATTGCTTCAAGTGATTCAAATGAATAAGAAATAAGAGATGTGGTTTACAGCTCCATCCCCAAATCCCCATGCAGGAGGGGAATTCAGAGGTAAAAAGCAGATTTCCCGTGTGTGACACAGCACTCGCTGGAAACCAGCCCTTGGTTAATATCCCTCATGAGCACAGAGAATGTTATTTGAAGGAAACTTGTTACCTTCCCGCCACCCCGCTGCTGCCAGCGGGTGTCTGAGCCCAGGCCAGCTGAGGAGAAAACTACACAACCAGGGGAAAGCTGAAGAGCAGAAGGAAGGAAAAACCTATTAACAGCCAGCATGGTTACTCTGCAATGATCGGACTCAACCCAGACCTCCTGTTTTATTCAGGAAACTGTATTTGTTTAACTGGCACTGTTAGTGGGGTCCAGGCCTGGATCTATAGCCTGGGAACTTAGTTTGAAAGAGGCACCACATACACCTTAGAGACAGAGAGAAAACATAATAAAATAGTAAAGCCCAAACAAAAAGAAATGAAGATTTAGATCAACACAAACTGCTGGAGGAAACTCACTCTGCTGGAGTTGCTCCACTTTCATCACGACATTCTGCTGTTTCCCAGGCTGATGCTCTCTGCTCTCACCAAAAATCAAGCAATGTCACTGAGTGCTCTGCACTCCGCACAAGCAGAGTTAAGAAATGAGGAGAGAGCCAAGGAAGGAGAAGAGGGCTAAAATACAAAGCAGAAGAGGCTGCAGTGTTTTGACATGCAGCTCCGACACTGCTTCCAGCAGCAAAGAGACTAATCATAATAATTCTATAAAGGAGTAGCGGACTGTTCCTTCAGCAGTAAAACACCAGCTTTTAAAGGCTACTTAACAAAATGATTTATCAGACGCATTCTTTTTCATTGTTTTTCTGCACCTTGCTGTGAGTTGCACTAAATGCACAATGCAGAGGGATTACTAGATGAAAGCCCTGAGGTTTCCCCACTGGCAATAAAAACCTTCATTTACTCTGTCAGGGGATCTTGCCAACCATTATTATCCTGGCCTGACACCATGAATTACTGTGGGAAGTCATCCAGCCTCATCTCATTTCCCTAAGATGTTAGAAAGGTTATATATCTTGATATGTAGGTAGAGAATGTACAGTAAATCTACAGCAGTAACGTTAACCAAATGCTTGAGTTACTGGCTGCGGTTGCTACTTGTTTCATGGACTACGACTGCTATTTTGTATGATTGGTATGCTGCAGCACTTCTTAAAATAGCTGAGAAATGTCACACATAATTCTTACACAAATGGAAGAGGTTAAAATGCACCAAGAGCCAAAGAGTGGAAAATTTAGCATGAAATCCCCAGTTTCTATGATAATGCTCTGCATGTGTGAAATTATTTACAAGACATGTGTCACGCAGCTGTTAAGTAATGAAGCTCAATTGGTTTGTTGAAGTTTTGCTGGCTACCTTAATCAAATGCGTTTTTTCCTCCATTGCACTAATTGCACTTGCTTTTAATTCACCTCAGCAGAGCATGGTGTAAGAGCCTGTTATTACCCACAGATAGGTATGTTAATTACCTTGCTGGACACAGATGAAGCCAGTCCTCTGTTGCCAGTGAATATTTTAGTATGAACTATCAGGGGTGCATGGCAGTTCCAAAAACCAGTCTTAGCCCAAGACAAGAGCAGCAGAAAGCGTTTCAGTGATAGGCACAATAGGTACAATGGGCTAGATTAATTCTTGGTGCAATGCCTTTTACTATGATGTAACCATAGCTGGGATGAACTCTGTACAATACGAAGAAATTATTCCTGATGGATCTTGCAGATCCATCTAAGAATCCATCTAAGAATATGCAGTATTCTTAACAATACGTACGCCATGCAAGTATTTAGAGTAGATGCATCATAAGTCGTAGGCGCTTAAAGGCAAGCAGAGGCACAGCAGCCTCTACCATGGGATGAAGTACCTCAAGTACAGATCTCATTTCCCAACAAGCTCATGGTAGTATCACTGTGGGTATTGATAGCAAATGGCATTGTCCATCCAACAGCAATTGCCAACAAAGTGGAAGGTCTGTTTCCTTCCCCAACTTTCAAGTTTCAAACCAGCGCTCCCCTCACGCCCTAGCCAGCCTGAGCAGAGGATTCAGCCCCGGTTATCAGCTTGCTGCTGAGACTCCTAACCACAAGACTGTGATGTGAGAGGATCCCAGCAGTACTGGACACATTTCAAAGGGTTTTCAAAATAAAGATTAGCAGAGGGCACATACATCCAGAGAGTACTTGTTGCAGTTGCTAACTTCCCAGCGCTGAAACCCTTGATTAGATTTAGCCCCACTGTTCTCCTCTAATTGCTTCTGGTTAGTGCAGTGTTGCAAGACCTGTAACATCTTATGTCTATGCATGCATGCAGGTAACTGGTGGTTTGTACAGACCTGTGTGCAAAAAGGACAAGCCTTGCTCCAAGAAACTGAACTCTTCCCTCTATCTAGTTTTTTTTATGAACTCTCTTCCTGCCGTTTCAAAGCTGGTGCTTCAAAAATAGCTATCTCCATCCAGATGACAGCATGTAAGATTACTAACAGATAAACAGATTGAGGAATTTTGGGACAGTCTTCTGTACCTGCTGTGCCCAAGCACAGCACTACAGCGCAGGAGAGTGGAACTGGTGACCTGGATACCAATTTTCAGCCACACTAAGAACACGTAGGTCCACCTGGAACTACACTGAGCCTGCAAACCTCCAGCATCGTTGTCCAGAAGGTGACTTTATAATATATCTGTAGGCAGGCAAGTCTGAAAATGTTGGCTGTATCTCCATCCTCGCCCGCATTTACTTTTTATTGACTGAGGCTGTACAAAGAAGTGCACAGTAGGACTCATTTAAAAAGCAAGCAGTATAAGAAATAATTTTAGTTCTTCAAAGAAACCGCAAAAGTCATAAATATCACTTATATCCACCTGCCCAGTCTTTCAATTCAAACCACTTGTGTGGTTCAGCATCTGCCAAAACACTCTGCCTGCTCTAGGACAGGACGCCTTTGCTCTTGATGCTCTAGCCCCATGCAATAACCATGGCAGGGCTTGTTGGTGCTTTTTTTACTTTCTGGCATATGATATTTGGCATACAGCATATTTACAACAGAATGTTAGACTGAGGTGCAAATGCAGATCTAATCTTTTCGTCTCTCTTCTTCACATATAAGAAAGCCTGACAGGAGATTCAGTAGAGGCTAGGAAGGAATTCCTCCCGTTTGCATGGCATATCGCATTGGCTGGATGCATTATACAGAGAGAAGTTTTCTTCTGAGGCAACATTGCCGAAGGCAGGTTACTGGGCTTGATAGATTAAAGACATGAACCAAAACAACAACGCTATGTTCTCATGTTAATCATCAGGCTGTTCTCAGGCCTGTAGTTTTAAATTTGGCTGAACTGAGGATCAGTTGAACAGGGCTTGTTTTGTCACATGATTTTTAGTGTTCGCAGTAAGCTGTTAACAAGCTCTGGCAGATTTACGGTCACTAGACATACTTCTGCAAACACACTGTTTACAATTACAGTGAATTCACAGGGCAATGACCACAGAGGGATTGCTCACTCTATCTGGATGTAATGTACATTACCATAAAGCCATAAGAGAGCATTCCTGTGCTAGGGTCTCGTGGCAGGCTCCTGCTGAAAGTAGTGGCTAGCCGAATCAGTGAACCTTAAACTGGAAGCACAGGACCGGCGACTTCACCCATCCAGTGTTCTATATGTGGTCTCAAGAAACTATAAAAATATATTCTCTAAAGCTACAGCAATAATATTTCATAACTACTAGAAAGATGAACTTGCACTTTTGTGTTTAAATGCAATGGAAAATAGCTATGAGCTAACATCCTCAAATTTTCTTGTGATATTTTAAGATATTTCCAGGTATTTGTCTAGAATATGGATTTTTAATTTTTTTTAAGATTCTACATTCAAAAGGGTCAAAATAAATTAGTAATCACCAATAAATTAGTAACAGTGCTAAATATTAGCAATCTAAGTGTTTTGAGAAAAATATTCTGAAAATGCAAAAATTTCACAGCCCGACAGAGATGGCAAAAACAGTATAAAGAAAGAATTAGAGGTGAGCTCCTAAATAAATTGCTAAGACAATACCCATCATCAAAAAATGTCTGTTCCCATCTTTTGAAAGCCTGCCCCATCATCTTGTACTGAAAACTTCACCTCTCCAAAAAAATGGAACCCATTCTCAGGGCTTCAAATTCTCTTTCAAGTAGGAAATTCCCCCAAAAACTATTTACAATACTACTGCTACTTTGGTAAGACAAATAAAAGATAGGGAAGTCCACTTAAAAGCAGCTTCTTCATTATAATTTGCCATTTTGCCTGTTTTGTGGCTGATGCTGTAGCTGTTAAAACAAATTGACTTGGCAGGTGAAAATTATTTAAAAAAAAATCACTATTACTCAAAATACTAAATAAGTGCATAAGCATACAAAACCCTGAAATAATCAAAGCAGGAACTGCAAGGCATTCGTTATAAAATTTTCTTAGTATCTCCTGGACTGTGCTAGAGATAAAAAAAAAAAAAGGAGTGTATATTTAACCTGCCAACTATCATAAATAGCTGTAAACTACTATTAGTACTGATTTAGTTCCATCCATTATCTCTGAAGAGCAGCTCCAAGATTCTGACCTGTTGCAAACCTGGCATCATAGACTAATGTATTTACACATTGCTAAATCTTAAAAAAATTAAGCAATAAAACACAGCTAAGCAGACAGCTTTCCAATGAATTCAATTAACTATGCAGCTTTAAATGGACTCTTCTAAGATCATTAAATTACTAGTCACTTCTGTATTATATAAATATGATAGTAGCATGGTTTGGATAATCTGAATATTAGTTCCTTCTGTTTCCATGTTCAAGCTAACATAAAAAGTTGTTATTCTACCTATTCTTGTGAATAACAGCTGGTTTGTTCTTTTGTAAATTCTCCCAAGCCTTGAAAAGAATAGTCTTGCAATGAACATTGAGGAGGAAATACCTTTTAATAATAGACAATTACTTAAAAAAAAAAGATAAGGTGAATATCGTACTTCTAAGTTTGGGATTTGCTTGTTTTCTTTGCTTTTGAAGGTACAAACTGTGAGCTGGAAATAGATGAGTGCTTATCACAGCCGTGCCTGAATGGTGCGACCTGCTGGGATTCCCTGGGGAGCTTTGCCTGCTCCTGTGCACCGGGCTTCCTCGGAGACCTCTGCGAAACCAACATTGACGAGTGTGTCAGCTGGCCATGCCTCAACGGGGGACAGTGCACAGACAATGCCAACGGGTACGTCTTCTACAGCTGGGTAACGCTAATGTGAGGTGCTATTAGCTCCTCTGCAGATGGGAATGCTACAGGAGCCGGCACCGCCAGGTAGCTGATTCAATTTCAAATTGTGGATTTCACTCCTTGATCCTGCACTGATTTAACTTCAAATTTGAAAAGAATTAAAGAATGCAAGTCTGGTGTCAGAGCCAGTAGGACAACAAAACATTTATGGCAAAGACTGATCAAGTGGTATGTCTTTCACATTTGTACTTTTACTTTAAATATTTACAAAGTGTTGTTTGTCTGGCCCTGAGGAGTGTCATTTACAGATGAATTCTGTTTCTAATGCTCATCAAACTTTAGTTTCCAAGAGAGATGTAAGAGTGTATAAAATTGAATTTGCCAACAGCAGCTGCCCACACTGACAGACAGAAGCATTAGAAGAGAGAGGCAGAGGAAAATTGTAATAATAGTAACCATAGTAATAGATATCATTAGGAAATGTGTCAGGAACTTTACAGGCACATAGGACAACAGCTCCTTATTCAAAGCAACCTGCAGTCCATGGACAAAGAAAAAATAAATAAAGAGAATACAAGGCAACAGAAAAGTAAGTTTCTCCACCTGATATTAATAGTCCTACACAGAGGTCCAAGCACAGCCCAGGCAGCCAGAGCTCTGGCATTCATTCACCAATACTGGCTTTGCATACTCAGCATGAGATTCCCAAAACTGAAAGTGTATATGTATAAGCTCAAGTCTATGTTATAAAAAAAAAAAGCTGAAAGTTCATAAGCATATTCATGCAGGCTCTCCCTTTGCCAGTATTTGTCCTCTACTGTGTATTTTCCAGCTTTTACAAAGCAGTTTTGAACATTTTAGTGCTGCAAACATCAGTCCAAGAATCATGTCAGCGAAAGGCATGCTTGCCTTGAATGAGAGGGGGAAGAGATCATGTTCTGGGAATGAGCTTTTGTACAGTGTGGTGACGTGGCACCAACCTTGTGGAGCTCCTTCTCAGCAGTGCTGTATTACTCTGAACAGGACAAAGCAATTTACTATTTTCCACTGTAGCTAAAGCATGACAGCAGGGAGAGGGAGGTCACCTTGCACCCAACTAGTTCACAGCAGACCCACTTAGTAACCTGCAAGCCTTTTAGGATACATGCATGAGGTGAGCAACTGGAGTACTCATTCAGGCCAGACTTAATCCTATTCATTTTTCCCCTAGCTTTTAAAGCTGAGGTACATGTAAGAGCAATTTTAATTGGCTTGTAATACTGCAGGATATCTGGAGAACGATTGGAGCTTTTTCCACATTTGTTACATGATGAAAAGGACTGGACAACAAAGCAATTCAAAACAGAAGGGTGTCTAGCAATTTCCTTCCTTTTGTGTATTTTTGGGGTTAAATGAAGGATTGTAGTCTTTAAACAGTAGTTTTCCTTTTCTGACTAACGCTACAGTACAGCTGAGGCTTTTTTGTGTGCCACCAGCTCTCACAGAAGTGTGAGAGGCAACAGATTTAGCATTTAAAGCCAAAAATACAAACACCAAACCAAATTATCTCCCCAATTTCAGACCAATTCTTCCAGTGAGGTTTCATGAATGCAACAAAGTATAACTTGTTCTCTTAAAAAAACCAGTTTCACATTATTGCACATTTCTTATTTAAATTCAACGATTTAGAGGTGCCTTAGTTGAACCTATGAAACCTGGTGTGCGCAAGCACAGAGGATACCTCTGCATGCTTCAAGCCTTTTTTCCATAGGAAATATTCCCAGGACCTTCAATGGTCTTTTCATTGCATAGGAAAGAACATCTGCACATATTGCTTTCTGCATATTGTGAGAACATGAAACAAGAAGGCCAAAAAATGTTAGGTAGAATATCTAAGAGTATCACTCTTAATAGAAAAAGCCATCTGCCTGCTCAGTCACAGCCGGCCCACAAGCAGGGTACCCACCAGAATTCCTGAAGGTCGACGGCAACACCAAACACTTGAAGATACCTGAGAAAAAAGGCACACAGGTGGAGCTTCACATTAAGCAGCGAGTTGTGAATATTCCTCACTGCTCCTTCATTCCGGACCAAAGGGAAAAAGGAGTGTGGACTAAGGCAGAAAAAAAAAAAATCTTTCACCACAAAGCTGAACAGCACCAAACTGAAGGCACATGGAAGAAATGTGGGAAAAATACAGCAAGAGAAAGAGACTTCTGTTTTGAGAACATACCTCGGAAGGAAAATTATTTTTCTGATTCACATCTTCCTCATTACTTTTTATATCCTACATTCAAATGCCACCTGGTCTAAGTCATCTCTGATTTTGATTTAAGAATAATCCATACACTAGTAATAAACTGGCCTGCCAGAAGTTTCTGCTTATGTAAACTTAAATAGGGTGGTAAAATGTTTACGCTTTTTGGTTCATTAGACTGCAGGAGCCAGTTGTTCTCTGATGCTCCCTTATGTTCAACAATTTCACTTTCCCTCCGTATATTTACTCCAAGTCTAAGACTTAGATATTAAGCACAGAAATTATCAAATAAGTATACTTACCTCTCATTCAGCAAGATTCCCCATGATTTCAATTGTACAATAACCAGTGTATCATTTTAATTTAAAATAAAACAATACAAGAATAAATTTTTGTTTCTGATAATTATTATGAGACAAAGATCATCCAAGCATGCACATTTAACATAGTTATCATGCAAAGGCCTGTCTTTTCTTATGACATGTACAAGTTGACCTTATACATTATGACCTGGGCATAGGAGTTATGTATTTTATAATAACTAGCTCACCTGAAAAAAACCACAAACAAAAAACCCCAGACGTTACTGATTACCTGCACATTGTTCACTTACATATACTAGCTTGTTTACTTCTAAACCCATAAAAGTAACATTGCTATCAAAATGAAGCTTGTATTACTGTTGTTATTGGAACTATGCAAGCAATTGACATTTTTGTACTAACCTAACAACAAAAAATATTGGTTTTTGTCAAAGAGAAAACCTCACTTAGTCGAGGAACAGAAATTGCCTTACTGTTTGGCCAATTCAATATCTATCAGTCCAAGAGAAAGGGATACTAACACACTTACTGCCTCTTCCCTTTTCATTTGTGAATAACGTTAAACATACAAAAATTACACTGGAATTGTCAGAAACTTTTTTCCCCAAAACTGAAAAAAGAAAAAAAAATAAATCAATAATTCTTAGAAGAAATGATCTGTCAAAACCAATTTGACTTCACAAGCATATTTTTTCCCCAGACAAAAATCACATATTTCAGGAAAAAGCTCATTGTTAGTTCCCAATGGTTTCTCCTAGAGCACCGGATGGTGGTCTCGAGCCTGGTCTCAATTGTGCAAGCGGCTAGCCAAGGCTACACAAGAAGTCTGCGTAGGTTTGGGAACAAAGCCCAGATCTCCTGACTTCCAGCTACAGTGACCATTGCATTCTGTGTTGCAGGTACAGCTGCAACTGTACCGGTACTGGATTTATGGGGGTACACTGTGAGACCCTAACTCCCTTATGTTGGTCACAACCATGCCACAATAACGGCACTTGTGAGGACAATGCTGACAATTACACATGCCACTGTTGGCCAGGTAAGCTCTAAGTTCTCCTATAAACACTCTCTTTCCTTGTGTAGTAGATATGTCCTCATTTATTTTGCTGATACAATAAAAGGTTGAAGCTATATAACTTTAAAAATACTCTATGGGCTTATGTTTAGACGGGCTTCACTCCTCATCACGAGTCAGAGCCCTATGGGTAAGTTGCTCTGTCTTCCAGCTAAGGAATTCCCTGCACAGCAGAAGTTGGCAAAAACAATAGTGCCAGTATTATGGTGTAAAGACAGGAGATAAGTCAAAGTTGGGATCCATCTTCCAGTTGCTTAGTCCTTCAACCCATGTGATACATAAATGAATCACTGCTGCAGCTGACCATTTTTTACTCTTCACTAACATGACCTTTAAATCAGTCTAAAAACTTATGTTTCAATGCAAAATATTGTCTGTTTATAAATAAAAATTAAACTAGGTGTTACATTGGGAAACTTGTCTCCTTCATATCACCAATGCGAGTTCTTCTGTCTAGCAGTGCGGGGTGAAACACACTGGGCTGCGTTCTCCTCTACGAGCAATGCTTGCATATCCAGCTGTTTGCAAAAATGCTCCCACAGCCCCAGTGGGGACAGAGACGCTGCTCTTTGAGAGCCTTTGTGAATCTTTCAGCATGCGGACTAACTACAAGAAGCCTCTCTAGAAAGTTTAACTTGCGTGTTCTTACTGAGGACACAAGAACACAGCGCACTGCGAGGAGTAAATGCCACAGTGGTGTTGGACTACACAGTCCTCAGTGCATTAGAAATGGAAAGATTAGACAGAGTCCTTAGCGTTTTCCAGATATCGGGGAGTTTTGTGGCACTTCAAACTCCAGATAAAGCGCTTTAAAAATACGAAATAATTTATACTCCCTGCCCTCCTCTGTCATAGGGAGGTGATGCAAAAGGAAAACTTCACACAACCTGAGAACGTACCTACACCACAATGCAGGACCTTGTCATCCACGCAGATCTCCACCTTACTTCCTAAAAAAATACCAAAGCCTGTAGAGCACAGCAAAGCTCAGCTAGCTATTGCAGAATAGCCGTAGCAATATCCTGCTGCTGAGCCCTGACAGAGAGCTGCAAGGAAACGTTCGCACCTTCCAGAAGCGGAGGGAATCTTTTAGCACATGGCAGAGTCTGAAACCAAGCGCATCTAATATTCACAGTAATATTTTCAGGTCTGGAACGACTGGCTAGCACATCAGTTAAATGCCTTCTCCTCGCGGCTCTCCGCAGGCTATGCAGGTTCCCGCTGCGAGGAGGACATCGGGGAGTGCAGCAGCAGCCCCTGCCTCTCCGGCGGTGACTGCGTGGAGCGCTCCTGGGCCGGCCACTACGGGAGCGTCCCAGGCCTGCCGCCGGCCTTCAGCTACGACAAGGCCGAGGGCTATATCTGTAGCTGTAAGCCCGGCTTTACCGGTAAGCCTCCTTTGGTGAAAGCTTAGGAAACGACGTGCCGCAGTGTGCTGTTGCTTAGGCCTGGCTGTAAATAAATCTTTCAAAAAGTTACGTGTTTTCAGGTGCCATAGCGCAAAGGGTCCCTCTGGTGGTCACCAGACACACGTTTCAGTAATGGTTTGTATGGAATAAAAGGAGTTGGTTGCACAAGCTGTGAACGTAGCAAAAGAGTAGCAGGCTCCAGGTACAGCCCCTACGGCAGCCCAGGCAGCAGGAGGGAGACGTGGTCTCTTCCACGGTCTTGTCTAGGAAGCTTCGTCGCTCATAACCCCATTTGCTTGAATTATGCCATAAACTTCAGTTAGTGGGTGTTTTATCGTGAGTTTGACATTCACTGCGCACAGGTGTTATATTACATGCATGAAAACAATGAATAATAAATAAGAGAGTATTTTCATAAAACAACCGTGAAAACTCTCAAGCTTTTGGTGTCTCTGTCCTCATGTAATTCTACGTAGCAGCACTGGGGACTGGCAGGAACACTTCTTCAGCTGAGCACAAGGCAACATTTTGTGTAAATTCGGCAGTGTAGCATATTGGTGATATTCTACAGCTTAAATGAAAAATAATTTCAAATTGTGTGCATAGCTGTGTTCTCAAGGAAAAAAAACTATCAAAATTACAGATACCTGTAATCCTAAGAAAGAACATGTGTTGAGATTTACATTTAACACAGCCTACACTATTTAGCACAGCCAGAAACAAGTTGGGTTTCGCTTGTACACTTCTAGGTTTACAGTATTTTTCTGTCAACTCCATGCCTTTTTTTTGTTCTGAAGGAAAAAATACTTCATAGCTAGATTAATTTAACAGTCTTCAATTTCTCATTCAATTCATCTCCTGCCTGTGTCTCCCAGTGAGTAGCACAACTGAAGTCTCCAACATAGCAGAGACGAAAAGTATGTGGAGAGCACAGCTTTCACTCTGAATTCCCAATTTATTTTTCTTCAAACTGGCATTGAGACTTGTTTGCTTTTGTTCCATCCTTTCCCCTTAACTGTCCTTCCCTATCCTGTCACTAAGTGTTGCTGTTGTACTTTTGTTCTACCTAAGACGGTATAATATGAGGCTTCTACTAAGGCTTGCGATATCCCCCAGACTATCCTAAGCACCCTTACCTCTTCACATGCCACTTCTTTCTCTTCGCTTCCTTCCAGTGATATCCAGCTCTCAAGTTTCTTTTCCTCCCCTCTTGCCCTAATTTAAAAAATCCTGTGCTCTGTCACACAACCCAGAAGGTGTTCCCTTGTTTAATCATCATCCTTTATCCTCCCACTTCCATATCAATTGCCTTCACCTGGCTTGTTTGCCTAATTTGGGTCATGATTCTGCTGGTTTCCTTCGCATGGAGGACTCTTTTACTCCCCAGGGAGTCAGTGGACCCATGTACCGACAGATTCTAATCAGTCTGAAAAAAGAGTGTCAGAATCTATTTAAGTCAATTAATCTTAAATCAATTTTTTCAATAGGTAAGCTCCTAAATCACAATGCAGGACTCCCCAAAGCACAACTGAGAGAAGTCTTGGAGACCCTGAAATTTCTGCTGACTTCACATACAAATTACATTACATTTTTTAAAACCTTATGTAAGTTTAGTTATCCACATACCTGTTGGATACTATATATAACCTTCATTAGGAAAAAAACAAAGTAGTTATTCTTACCAAACAGTGTGCCCAGGCAGCTGGAGGCATGAAGAACGTAATCTTTAACAGGGATGTCTGTAAAAGCTGTATGTGAGATGTCATTCAGTAACATGCTGCAAAATAATGGAAAAACAAGGTTAATCGTGCTACCCTTGTCAGCTCCTTCCCTGCCTTTGTTTTTCAGCAGGGCCTAAATTTTAAACTCTTTTCTTGCTGGCCTGTGTGAGATACAACGCAGTCAAGCAATTTACATATTAATAGAGAAAACAGCAAGATTGCTCTAACTGGCACTTAGCATCCTAGGCTCCCAGGCTTTGCTCCAACAGCCCTTAGGTAAAACGCAACCAATCTCCCAGTCCTCCCAGTAGCACTGCGCATTTCTCTCTGGCCTTTCTCATTCCCCCAGGTAATCTGGAAGTGGAATCTCAAAATGAGCCTCAGCCTCCTTGTATGTCAGAAGCGTTGACACAAAAAGTCTATAAGGAGGAGTGGAAACATTAACTTCTGATGGTGATAAGTAATTTCTCTAATTATAGCCAAATTCATGATGAATAAACCACATGTTTTAATGGGAATTAAGGAAGATTTAGGATTAGAGCTGGTAGCAGTAGTATGATTCAAGGTAGCAGATGAATCCCTGATCAGGATCAGTATATGGGTGCTTATCTAATGTATATGAACTAACAGTCAGCTGGAAAAAAAGTCAGATCCTTTCATCTGGGTATCAGTACATCCCACTGACAGCCAAAGTCCTACATTTCTGTGGCTGTAGGTCAGGAGTTCTTCCAGCCTTAACACCTGAATAGTTGTATATGCTTTAGATGTAAAACCTGAGATTCCTATTGAAACAGGGCAAAGATTTTCTTCAATAAATTACATTCAATATTTTATTATACCTCTTTCCTCAGTAAAGCATTTGCAGAACATTATAATCATACTTCACTGTTCAGGGTAATATGAAGAAATAATAATCCATATACCCTGCATTGTGAGGGCAGTATCTTGTTCTAGATGGTGATCGTTCAGGTACTTGAAAAATAGTCAGTAGTCCTACTAAAAGTCTTGGAAGGAACAAATCTGCAACCAACGTTATTTACACAATTTGATTCTTAAAAATAAAAAATAAAAGTCCCAGCCTGGAGACTTTATGCCAGCTAGGAACTCTTTGACGCCATTGGAGATATGCCTTATCCCGGATCCAAGACAGAAAATTCCTGCACAGGTTCTACAAAGGGTTAAAAGTTCTCCAGCTCCCTTTTAAATCAAAGGGTTTGGGGATACTCAGATTTCAAGAGGTCTCAATAGTTCTGCAGTAGCAAGCCCTAGATTTTTTTATATTACGTTGCTCTGCTGGCCCCCTAGCACAACAGTACTTTTAATAGATTGCGCTTTCTTTTAAAGGGCTTATGATTTGTTACTGCTAGCTAAAGGCAATAGTTACCCTAGTACTGTGTCCTTTCATATCATGGATATATTGTATTGCTCTAGCACTGCACATTTTTTAAAAAGACTGTTATTTGAAAGGTTAAACTTTTCACTTTCCTCATGAAAACCTGTGGGAAAGGAGGAGGGCAGAGCTGTGCATTTGGTAGTGACTTATTTCACCAAGTTGTAATAAACTTAACACCATGTCAAAATTAAAGAGTCTCTGAACTTGCAAGGTCTATCAAGTGACACATTCCAGCATTGAACTGAGCCTGAGGAGCGGTGAGTGTGCAAGGCTCCCTGTGCCTCAAAAGCAGTGCTGCCCACGGTCCCCAGGTGGGTGGGACAGTGTCACTAGCAAGGATGAAGACCATCCATTTTGCTTCAGCAGAATGAGTGTAAGAGGAGCAGAGCCCACTAACCCGTTTGTAGGCAGGGTGCCTGCTGCCTGCTGACATGCAGACGAGTGCTGGCTGCTGAGGACCTTACCACTTCTGGTGTCTTGTTATCAGCTATGTGCCAGTTGTGCCAGCAGCACTGCTGCTTCCTTTGGATTCATGAATTCCTAAGTGGTTTTTGGCCTTTTTGTTTATATTTGTCTTGTTTTCTGTTTTCCCCTTTTAAATGGCCTTGGCCCTTTTCCCAGTCTGTTGGACTGCTGCAGGAGAAAATGATATGATCAGACTGGTGTCGTATGCATATTGAATTCCTGGCGTATGCATGGGGGAAAGAAACTGTCTCCTGGAGCCAGAAGATGAAGGCAGATAAATGGCCAGTATGGGAGAGTGCTGAACACTCAACTAACTAAGGAGAACCTCAACCCAGATACTGAACTGTGAACATCATGGGACCAGTGCTTAAAAACTGAATCATTTGGACTCTTACTCTGCACTTAAGCCAGGGTGAAAGAAACACAGAAGCACACAGGGGCATCGGGCTTCCATTTCCCTACACATCTCTAGATGCTGCTATAGCCAGACCACCCAGCAGATGACAGGGTAGACTATGTCTCAGTCAGCTGTACTCCTCTCCCCTGGCCTGTGACAGTATTATACAGACATAAATATTATTTATGAGTAATGGGTAGGATAGAAGGCACTTTATCACTAACTTGGGAAGCTTAAAATGCATACATATATTTTTGGTTTCTTTATTTTTTAAATCCCCTTCTTAACCATCAGTACAATGATCACAGAGCCGCCATCTTTCTTAGATATATAAAGCGACGTGAGTCTTACAAAAATGAAATCAAGCAGATGAATAGCAGAGTTCTCATCTTGTCCCCAAACTCCAAATTTTATTTTTTCCTTTATTTCCTTGTCTGTCCTTCAGCTGTTCACACCACAGTAGTCAAATCATTCCTCCATTACAACAGGTTAATTCACTTTATTTCATGGCCCGTCATCACAGTTTAAAAGGTTATTTTCTCTTGATTCTGAGACCTTAGAAGAAGACCAGACTGTTCAAGCAAAGAATGAGGATAAAAAAGGAGGATATACAGAGAGAAAAGACGATTTTTAAATTAAGAAGATGTCAAGGACACCTCTTATCTTTTCAGTGGGACTCAGGCTTCTCCCACAGGCAAGGCAAGCACTCAAGTTCAAAATTAACAGGTCTGGAGGTACTGTTAGCTAATTATTAGTCCCATACAAGCAAACGTTCAAGAAGGAAAATGCTGCTACTATCAAGCACTCATTCAAGGTTAGCTGGTTTAAGGAGAAATTCCAAAACAAGTACTACACATGTGAAACGCTGAAAAACAGAATTAAGGCTTGATGTATTTATAGGCTTCTTACCACTCTGGAACTGCAGAGAGGCTGTAACAGAGATGTAAACATATGTCTTTTCCACCTAAACTCAATTCACAATCAGTACAGGATCCCTTTTACACTGTTAGACTGCTGTGAAAGGTTCCTTTACAAAATCAACTTTGTGGTGCTGGGCAGTTGTGCAGCAAAACATGAAAAAGTGTCACTATTTTCTGAGCATGGGAAAGAAGTTACTGCTTTCCTAGAGATATTTCTACAGTGCTGCCCTATCTCCGTTCCAGACTCTGTGATCTCCATATATTCCCTGGTTCAAAAGCACAGGGGGGAAGGAGGAGGAGGACCATCTCTCACTGCTCCCAGCCAGTCTGTAGCAGCTCCAGCATTACAAGAGCAGTGTAGGCAAGGGCTGTACCAACACAGGATGCCCTCAGGGCCTGGCAGGCACTTGCTGCCTGTAAAAACACTACACAAAAAAAGACAATTAGCACTTTAAAGTACTTTTTCCATCTCTACTAAAGCCTCTGATCTTGAAAGAACATTTGGGCAGGCTTTTAATGATTCTATCCTCTAATACTATTTAACATTTCTTCTCGGTAGCATCCTAGTAAGGAGTTGTTCACATTGTCATCAGAATTGGTTCCTTCTCAGTTTTCCCTTCCTCCTCTACTTTTGTCACGGAGTTCTTCTTTCTCCTCTTTTCTCTTAATTTTTGGAACTGGTCAGGATATTATCTTTGAATGACAGAGTGTGTGCTTTAGCCCTGGCCTGTGGACTACTCTAGGGAAAGAGGCAGACAGCTTTGCAAAAGGTTTCAGACTCCGAGAATGCAGCATGCTCACTAGTTTCTTGCTTGTCTCTCTATTCACTATTGATCAAGCTGCTTTCTTTGCAATAAGCACTAATCACTTTTCACATGCTTAGCTCCCAGACCAAACTCATTGTTAGGTTAGTCTCATTAGTCTTTCTCTGGATAGTCCCCCAGAAGGAAAGCTGAGGTTGAACTCACAGTTTGCACACTCTGTACCGTAATGGCCATATGAAGGAAGCACACCTCAGAACACTGATGGCAGCACTGAAATTAGGCTGTATCTGGAGAAATTTATGAATTTGCCATTCCTTTATCAGTTTCCATTACAGAACTCATGGGACATTTCTATTTCATTTCTACTGCAGGTAGTGCTCCTCTTCAACACCTGTAAGAAATACCATTTAGTGCAAGAAAGTGTAATTTTTACATTCTTCAGCCGTATAAATCACCACAGCAGCTAAGACTGACTTGTGTTATTCATGACAGCTCCTTCCTTAACAGCGTATATCTTGAGATACTTTGTGAAAGCCTAATAGCATTTTTTTGCAAAAATTAATCTTGTTATGACTCAACTTGCCCCCCTGCATGGCAGCAGACTGCAAGAGTGATTGTTTAAATGCACCAACCCTAGTTGTAATGGTTACCTACTGTTTGTCACTGGTTAAAGAATTCTGATTTAGTGGGAGACACTTCAGAAAACGGCAGCGTGTATCTCGAAGTGATATTGATACCACCAGATAATCTTTCTGTATTTACCACAATATTCTGCAGCTTGGGTTTCACGTCACTAAAATCTGAACATTTCATGAATACAAGCAAAATCAGTCATATGTCATTACTGTGAAGTACATAAGCATTATCCCCACTTCAGAAAAACAGAAGAAAAGACTAAGGTCCAATATGATCATAAGGTATGACATTACCTTATGAACAGTGGAGTCTCACAGCAACCCATGGAGGATGCATTTGGACATCATTATCAGATCCACTTACCATATTTAATGTGCTCCAAGTAGAGACGGAAATAGTTTCAGATCCTAGGTACAAAATATGAACCTAGCATGGGCACTAACTATGCAGAGGGCTCCTTTTAATGAAATAAAATTCAGCTTTACTGAAAACTTCAGCTTGTACCCATTATTCCTATTGTACAAGGGAACCTTTTGACAAAACAGTAATTTTACTGGCAATGACGATCTATGTTAAAATTTTGTAAAAGCTGAACAATGATAATTAAGAAAGGAGCCCTTGAACTTTTCATGACAACGCTTTGCAGAATTAGCCCCCAGACCTGACAATTTGTTTACAACTCTGAGAATGACATTTAGGGCCCTGATATACCTATGTATATTTTTTCATGAGCAATATGTATTACATAAGAAGTATCTCTCCTCTTCTTGTTGCAAGTTGCACTGGAAATGCAAAGAGATCGCAGCCATCACTTCTGCATTATTCAGCACCAAAAGAATGCACAAATGTCAAGATGTTTGGGGTTTTTTTTGAGTTAGAAATATAGGAAATTACAACATTAGGAAGCATCTACCAATATTATTTTCAGAACGTGTATAGAGTTTTATGCTTTAAAATTTCACAACTGACCCATTATTACTATGATCTATTTTCTCTAGTTACACTGATATGTTAAGTTGTATAATGTAGTCCGACGTGATTGACAGAGCCTGCAAGCAGTGGATATTTTGAATCTGGCACATCTCTCTGAGTTAAACAGTGTTGCACATAAACACTTTTTAGCATGAAAAGCTTTTCTCCTTGAAGGGAAGGAGGGGATGAATGGCTTTTCATCCGTAAGCTCCCAGATCTTGCAACACGCAGACAGGTAACATCCTTAGATTTAAGGAATTTCTAAATCCAGTACCTGACAGAAAGTGCTTTAAAAAAAAAGCAGCAGGAATAATACTTTTCAAGCACCTATTATTTTCCTGACACTCATTCCTGGTGGGTCATTCCATCATATGATTGACTACTTGTTAAAACTAGTCTAAATATCCAGTAAGACTTTTCCTTCTGGGGCTTTCTTCAGGCTCTACCTACTTACCTTTTTGATTTCTTTCTTAATACTGTGAATAAACTTTTCCTAGCCTTTTTAATTGGCATACCTCAGATATTTATAGTCTCCTACAATGCAGTTTTGCCACCTCTTGGCTGAGCTTATGAACCTGCTCAGTTCCATCTTTCCCTATTGAACAATCTCTCTGGCCTTTTCATTTCTTGCTTGCTTTGTCCCAGCCCAGCAACATGTTATGCAGCCTGGAACCGAACATAGGACTCACTCCCCTACTCTTCCTGTTGTTGAAAAAACAGTAATCTTAATTTCCCTAATATAAACAGAAACTGCTGTGTATCTCCTGATATCGATCCTAATGCTCGTTCTACGTGTCTAGCACACCCTGGCATTACAGTTGATCCTATATGTTTCCTAAAGAGAGGTGTTTCTTGCATATACACATACATCCAATGGCAAAGAAAACGACTAATGAAAGTAGAGTTTAAAGTGTGGTCTAAGTGATAACCATGCACAAACCTGAGTGAAAGCAAAGGTATTGCACATACTAAAATGACAGCAGAACTTTGCTTCTCTTCTTAAGAATTTGATTGTCCATCTCAGGAGCTACTTTACAGCATATGGTTTTTAGCAGTGGATTGTATAAGCCTATATCATTCTGGTCAAATTACAGTCAAATTGCAAAGTCAAGCAGATGCGCAACTTTTCCCCAAACAGAAATGAACTTTCTTTAAATCTACACATCACACAGTTATCACTAATCTGGAGAAAGTGCTTAACAAGCAGACAGTAAACAGAAGACTTGTGCTATGGGACTAATATATTTTACTTCCTCAATACATTCTAATTTATGGAATATTTAAGGTCAAATGTCAAGTGATAAACAAAATGACCCAATTTAATAGTTCAATGTTTTACTCAACAGATGATTCCAAAACCAGCCTTAATAATCTCACCATTGTGAACCCCATTAAAATCCAGTTTATTGGAAATATAGTAAATTATACAACCAAACATTTAAAAGGCATTACTTCTCTTTTTCCCCCCATAACGGAGGAACTCAGGAGTGACATTGGAGAAGCTGGAGGAGTTCAGTCAGAAATAGCCCATGGGCAAGTAGTTCTGAACCATATGCATGTATGTATATATGTGTGTTCACACGCACATATGTGCTAATAAACACATATATAGACATATATATGTGAACACATACATAATAGCTGCTTCAGAGTACTTTATTGCTCTGCTTATAGAAAGCCTTTCTTTGATCACTAATTAAAAAGGTCCACAACTTTCATCTTTTCTATTTTGAAGTGCATAGTTTTCTGGCTGGATTGTTTTGTGGTAAGAATGAAAGATTTGTCTTTGTTCCTTTCTGCAAGATTTGCAGCATGCCATGTGTATGCTTGTTAATAAGCAGAGTTTATACTGATCTTCATTACTAATTAATTATTTTAATTGCATGGCTTCTGACAGTGGGAAATGTGTAATGTTTGCATGCCAAACCTGTATATATTTGTTATGCAAGGAATACTGACCTATATTCAGATAAAAAGTCAAGACACATGAGTAAATTTATTTAAGATTAAAGTATGCAGGCTGCTGTTACCTTGCTATGGCATCAAATATAAATGTTATAATTGCATTTATTACTTTGTTCCTGTAGAGGTTACAGGTTTTATATAGCTTAGCCACTGCGTTTTCACTCTCACAGATTTTTACACGCCTTTGAAATACCATTTCTCACGTATAAACATCCCCAAATGACCCACAGCAGTGGGATGGCATTCTCATTCACCCTTGGTAAAGGGCTTTACTTGGTAAGCTGCTATTTGTATTACCTCCCCCCAGAAAAGTATAAGCTGCCCTAATATGTGAAAATATGCAATTTGTTTGAGCTAACATCAGCATTTTAGTACCAGCAGAGCTCTGACAGAACTAAGAGCTCTTTGAGAACTAAGTTCTCTGTACTCCTTCCGTACTTATTAGCCAGCAGAGGGAGCATGAAATACGGTGTATGTGTAGCATCTGATACACATTAGCAAAATCTAGTTTTAGCTGATACTTCAACGCAGTCATTAGAGCCTGATCTGGAAGATGCTGTTTCTCAAAGACTTTGTGATGAACACTGTTTGCTAGTCCAAATTCTTAACATCCATTTCTAGCTTTTGCACTACACAGTTTGATTAGCAGAATCTTTCACATGGAGTTCAGGGATATTGGTCTTCAGCCAGTCATGCAAAGTCCACTCAGAGCTGTAAGAGCTATGGAAAAAACAAGCACTACGGTTTTAAGTACAGAAGAGTAATTTGATGACCCAGATCAGGGCTATTCTTAGTTAAAATCTGTTAGCACCTTGGAGGCTTGGCTTTCACACAAGAAGAATAACATAATTTTCCATCCCAAAGTATTGGGTTTTGCTGATTATGCCAGTGATCCTGCTGATGGAGCTATTGGGGTGAAAGGAGGCAAAGGAATTCCTGTCCTGCTAAAGGCTAAGCACCCACAATGAATTTTGCACATGCTCGCTTGACAAAAAATATGTGTTTGACCCAAGCATTGTGCAAAATATTCATTTTTTCTTCTTGATCCTTAAAATACCAGCAAAAGACTATTTCAGACCCTTACATAAGGTTCCCATAATGCCAGTGGCATAAATGACATCAGTTTTTAAAGCATAAAAGGCACCTCATCTAGGCTCAGAAATGTCAGTAGTAATTACAAACTTTGTTTTCAAGTATAATCAATTCTTTATTTATGGTGTGAAATGTTTTTTACCCTTTTGAACTTTCGCTATTCTAAGCCAAGCAATATTGTTGGCATGTTCCTTTAAAAATAATTGCTTCTGGACTGAGAAATTGAATGTCAAGTTCCAACTTGATGTAAATTAAATGGGTTACATTAATAGTCTGGCCTGTGGTAGAAGTGAGTGTTTCGATTCTGGGTTTGACTTCAGGACATGACCTCTTGATCACACAGGTCAGCACAGATGGGAAATATTGAAGAGGTACCCTAGGTTGACGTGAGGAAGAAAGTGGCTTGTACTGATGTATCACAAACTGTCTGATCCATTAAACAGAAGCAATGTCAGACTCCACAGAGAATAAAGCTTAGTTGTCATAGGTCATTATGCTCTTCAAAAAAAAAGAGTTGGAAGGAAAATCACAATGATGGAAATCCTCAGGGCTGTCATGTACACATAATCTTCTAAACCTTCCTGAATTAACGCTGCCAAGCCTATATACAGGGGGAATGGAGTAAAGAATCCAAATATTCTTAACTTTTACAGTACAAGTATGTCTCAGATTTCCCACCTGTACCTGTTATAAAGGATTATTTAACAACATACAGCATTTTAAATTTAAAAGCAGGGTACCTATACAGCTGAGCCTCACACTTATGTGATCAGGTCTTAAGAATCGCATGCATGAGAGCAATCATGTTTGCAAGATCAGGCAATATATCAGGATATATCAATATATCAATATATCAGGGAATATATCAGGCAAGATCAGGAACAGGGGAACTGGGGAGAAGTTTAAATGTGTTGGGTTTTTTTTTCTTTTAAATGCTATCTCCTGCCTTTAAAATTTACTTTCATTTCAACTTCTGAGCAACCCCAGCTCTCTCAGCCTCTCCTCATGACAGATTTTCCAATCCCCTAAACACCTTCATGGCCCTTTGCTGGACCTGCTCCAGTATGTCCACTTCTTTCTTGTACCTGGGG
Source organism: Mycteria americana (assembly GCF_035582795.1). Taxonomy (NCBI): domain Eukaryota; kingdom Metazoa; phylum Chordata; class Aves; order Ciconiiformes; family Ciconiidae; genus Mycteria; species Mycteria americana. The sequence goes on from NC_134371.1 coordinate 44,300,344, forward strand.
AGCCCAGACCTGGACTTGAGGTGTCACCAGTGCTAAGTAGAGGTGACGAGTCACCTCCCTTGGCCTGCTGGCAATGTGCTTCCTAATACAGCCCAGGAAGCTGTTGCCCTCTTTGCTGCAAGGCAATCTTCTGGCTCATGTCCAACTTGCTCACCAGCATGGCAAAGCTGCTTTCCAGCCAGTTGGCCCCCAGTATGTACTGGTGGATGGGGTTATTTGTCCCCAGGTGTAGGGCTTTGCAAATCCCTTTGCAGAACTTCATGAGGTTCCTGAAGATTGCCCATTTCTCCAGCCTGTTGAGGTCCCTCTGAATGGCAGCACAACTCTCTGGTGTATAAACAACTCCTCCCAATTTTGTATACACATATACAATTCCAGTTTTAATCCACCATCAAAAAAAACCCCTGATCACTTTAATGCTTTTATTCAATTGAACTCAGGAGTTTTATACTTTGCTGGCAGTTAATTATCACTGATGAGTCCCAGGTCTAAGGTCTTCTCAAGGACATAAAAAATACATTTGGACACTGAGGAATAAAAATAAGCTGGTAAAGTGAGCACCAAAAGTAATTTTATGTGATATACTACATAAAAGCTCTTACGTGAATTGTTCCCTGTAGCATCTAGCTCTTAATTATTCAGTGTTTGCTAATAGGAGGAACAAGTGGTAAGGCCTAGTATTTTTATGTCTGCTCATTTGCACTCTTTGAAATAAACTCCGAGGTGACTGTAGTAAGGCACAACCTGCTTCTCTTTAGGTACCCTGACTGATTTTTTTTCAGGTACAAGGAGAATTTCAAAGAGGTTAAGCTAGCCTTTTACTGATCACCTGGGTGCTGATCCCCTTTAAAAAAATATTTGAATTTACTTAGAAAAGGACTTCTGCTGATTGTGTAGGAAGACATGGATTAAGGAAAGCATGCTCCTTCCCTGGCTGACAATGACCTTTACATTTTCAATAAACCTTCTCAGACAAAAGAAAGAAAGCCTAGTATAGGCAGATAATTTGTACTGGTAATTAACTGCTAGAAATAGATTCGGTGGATCTGATTCAGATTGCTCTCCCACCGCTGTAATTCTTGGAGTCTGGCTGTGTTAACAACATGACACTATTACAGAGAATCATAATGATCAATACAGTTATGGCTGTAGTCACTGTCCTATGGGCACTATTTTTTCTTAAGAAAGAGGGTTCAGAATCTGTTATTAGTACTGTTCGTGAGGCCAGAACATCACATTCAATCTCTACCTATAGTAACAAATAAAGAAAACTATTTAAATGCTGTACTGCGAATATGTCTGCACAGCTACAGAAGTTAACTGTAGCATATAAAGACATAAAAAACCTAGACTTAATCTAGGTAAATCACATACGTGTACTATGACCCGGGAAATCCCCCAATAAGACAGCCAGAAGTCCGTGGCAAGCACTCACAATCCCAGCTGAAGTCCATGCTATCCCATTGCCATTGGGATTGTTACGTGACCTAGCGAAAGAGAAGCTTGTTTCAGTCTCACGCTTCCCAGCTTCAAGATCTGTTAAGCATATGAAACCTTGGATAAACAAAGCCATCATTTAGATTAGTTTTCACAGTGCAAAAGAACTAACAGTGGAAGGAACAAGAGAAATGAAGACTGCTGCGGGAGTCAAAAGAGGTATGATCTTCTGCCATTCCCATTGGTACGGATTTTGATTGAAAGATCACAGTCCAAAGCCTAAGATCTTCTGCGTCCACATCTGCTCTATAGCAAGTCACAGCTATTTACACAGGAAAGAACACATACATCAGGTAGAGTAATTGCCTTATAAAAAATTGTAAAGTGGATAGTTCAAGGTAAAAGACTTGTTTTTCTGTATTTAAAGTGATAATAAATTCTGTACAAATATATACTGTAGGAATAGAGAAGTGTAATTATCCACAGCATAAACACATATTCATGATATTTATACAGCTATGCTATGCACAGCTCAAAATATACACAGCATGAATGTGTTGTGTATGTTCACGCATTCATATTTCATATTTTTCTATTCTCAGGTCTCCATTCTCAGTTAAGCTCTATAGGCCCTATTAAAACTATGATTTTCTAGCCTACCGGCTTTTTCAGTTTGTTTCAATATGGACTGACAATGGACTTATATAAATACAGTCACTTTTGTATGTTGCGGAGATTCACATTGGTTTTAACAAAATGAGAAGATCTTGCAAATGACCAAATATTTTCAAAGCGCCATTTGCAGGGCAGAAGCCGTTTCACACTATACAGCACAGTGGCTGTGCTTGCCTACCTCAGTTAAAACAAATAGGAAGCAGCCAACGAGACAAGGTAGAAAATCCCTTTTAGGGGAGACTAGACACAGCATACATTTCTCAATGGATGTGTTCATCAACAGCAAGCACTCTTTTAAAGCCCTTAAGTGTTTGTAGGACTGAAAATTAATTTGTTTTCCAATTCCAAAGTGAATCATATGCTCCAAACAGATTTTCAAGTCAATGAAACATGACCTTGTATGATCTAATTAAACGACTGAAAGGTATTGGTTGTTTTAAGATCCCTCTGGATATACTTCAGTTCAAATGCACACACATCATCTGTATGTATAAGCTCATAAATCTACAAAAAATGCAAATCAGGTCATTAATGCTTTGAATTTGACAGTCTTACCACAGTTTTCTAAAAGGTTAAACATGAAAAATTCCTTAATTATATATACTCTTTTTACAACTTAAAGAACACACAAAAACCATACTGGAAGCACCAAATATCTTTCTTTGGCTTCCAAATATCTGGTCCATAATCAGGTATAAACTAATCAAATTCTCTGAAACCCACTATTCCAATTTCTTCTCTGGATGATGTCCTGACCCTTTGAGCGGAGCATTGGACCAGATAACTTTAGAAGGTCCCTTTCAATCTAAATTTTTCTACGATTCTATCTTTTTGTGAATTGACTTCTCTGCTCCATCGCACGTGACTATTTTATTACAAAAAATCTATGACTGTTTTTTTCTAATTTTTTTTTCAGGCTTTTGTTTTTGGCATTGCTCCTGTGGTCTCCTTTCTCCACTCTCAATTTTAGCTCAGACCTCTGTGTAGACCTTATCTCTGATCTGCGGTCTTTCTAAGCATCGCTCACATTTCCTGTATAGGTTAATGGTCATACACATACACACACACTCCTCTTACTACCCATAAATGCCTCTGTGTCCAACAAGAACGCTGTCTCAAGTGCCAACACAAGTATCTTTGGGGGCACCACTGATTCCTGTATTTTCTTTTCCTTTATACTGAGTTCCCATTCACATTTTTCTCTACCTTTTCATCTGTTTATTCTCCAAAATCTTACCTTCTATTTTCTCTTCTTTCTTAATGGTATCCTTCATAAATCACCTTTCTCCACTTTGACCTGTCACACCCTGCAATGGTGCTCTCCCTCCTCTCATTGACCCTTCCTAGCTCACATCAACAATGTGGCCATAGCTACATATACCTTGGTGCAGCCAGAAAACCCACTCAAGAAGGATGTTGCCTTGGAAAACTGGGCTGCCACCGTTTGATTTTCTTTCTTACCTCCATCAGTCAAATGCAACAGCAGCTGCCTCTTTTACCTATATATAAAGCTGACTCTAGAAGTAGGGAAATGAAAGGAAAATAAGTGCCATGCAGGGATATATTTCTTCACGAAGTTTTTCTTTACTCCAGATTCAGACCCTAATCCTACAATTGGATCCACATGGCTGGCTGTGTTAATCGAAATATGGGACGAAGGTGTAGGCTACAAGCAACAGTTTTGCCATGCTGCCCTTCTAGGACATGGCCCCTTGCCATTCACAGGCTATATGTGTCTGACCTCTGGCTGCGCTGCTCACACAACTTTGCCTAAGGAGCACTCACGGTCTGCAGACCAGGCTCATGAAAAAGGCTGGCGGATCTACCCGGAAGCTGAAGCCAATGCTTAACTCAGTCGGCTGTTTCCAATATTTATAAAATAAAATAAACACACCAGATCTCACTAAACAACTAATCACCTACAGCATGTACATGGTTTTCTTTTTTTTTTCCAAATGAAAACTATTTTAGGTGTGACAAAACGTGTGAAACAAGTGGAAAAACATTTCCAAGTACTTTTGCTCTCAGAAAACGTTTAATGATTGAAGAGATTAAGGGATTGGGGGTTTTTACTACTTTAAAAAAATCCAGTTTTGCTGAAAATTCAAACTAGTCTATGAAGCTTCAGGCCAGCAACATTTAAAAAGATTGAGTTACAGCATGCCATTCTGAATGTAGCACGTTATGAATTCCATATCCCTCAGCTAGAGTGGCATATTTAATGATTAAGCCAAGTCACTCAACTCTATTTCTATTTTAATTTTTTTTCCTAGCCAGTATTAACTTTATACGTACATTTCAAATGGCAAGAGGAAAAATAGCAGCATAGTGAATTTGTCTGCAATAAAGGAATAACTAGCAAGGTCTTATGACTTTACAAAATTAGAGTTCTGTGTGAAAGGTATCGTGTGCAAATTAGCCCAATGTTAGCAAATGCTTATTATCCTACTATTGTACAATATCCCATTTTCCATGTGCTCCAGCTCCGCCCTGTATTCTGTCCTTCATTTTACATGAGCTTTTCCCGCTAAGACAGCAACAAAAATTGCCATACTAGATCAGATCACTGGTCACATTAAGTTCAATATCCAATATAGGCCAGTTCTTTACTGAAGAAAAATAGGAGGAAAAAAATCCATTTACATACACCTCACTTGCTCTACACTGATGTACACAAGAGTAAAACCTCCTTCCTGACCTCCATGACAACTGATTTATGCCCAGAAGCATGAGTTTTAATTACGGTGACATAGAGATGGTCAATTTATTTCCTTGCGCTTACTCACTCATAAATGTGCATTTCCTCCTTCCAGCAAAGAGTAATTATCTCTTTGCAATTATCAGCACAGATGTGGCAAAGTCAGAATTTTCACGATTGTCTGCTAAGACCTGGAGCCCTGAAAGAATATGTGCTCTGCCGGATCTTTCCACTGGCCTCAGGGTTAATGAGTCCCTTGAAAAAAGTTGTTTCTGCCTGAGGTAGGATTTTGTAACAGACATTTCCAAAACTGTAAAATACAGGTGGACGAGCATTATTGCAAACTCTCTGTCTTCCATAAAGCATATTCTAAAGGATATGCTACAATTTGAGTTTCACCAAGGTTTACTCCTACTTGCGTTTTATACCTATATGTTTATACAGTATGTGCATGTATAGTTTGACACATCTACGGCTCAGTTGCTGGAAATTATTTTATTCAAGGAAGTCATAGAAACATGGAAAAATAGAACTGGAAGGGACAGACATGCAGGTATCATTTGGGCTATCTATGTGTCTAAGATAGGATCAGCTGACTCGTGTCACACTCCACTTTTGTCTCTAACCTATTTTTAAGGATCCAAAATAGACCTTATGGCTCCCAGTGGATATCTTATGCCAAAGCTTTGCTGCGTTATTATCATTAGAAATATTTTCCTAAAGTGTGACTTGGATCTTCCTTGGTGCAGGCCAAACCCATGACTTCTTCACTTGTTTAGTATAGTCTCAAGGAACAGTGTGCTCTCTTTATTTTGCACTGAAAGACTGTTACTGTGTTGCATTTCCTCTCCTTGTCTTTCAACTGAACAGCCCTACTTTTTTAGTCTCTCCTCACAAGCCATATTTTCTAGACCTGTGATTATTCTCATTGCTCTCCTCTGAATTCTTCCCAATTGATCCAAATCTTCCTCGCAGTGCAGAACTAAAAATGGACTCAGTATTCCCGCTCAAGGCGTGACCAAGGCTTTGTAAACTGGAACTATTGCTCCAGCTGATTGCTGGTTACTCTGGCCTGAGACTATAGAAACTGAATGAGTGCTTCCAGAACTGAATCCAGTATTTTTCAGACCATTTCTCCAATTTCTTATGTTCACCTATAAAGGTAATTTTGTCTTTAACACACTCAAAAGCTTCACTTAACCTTGCTTTATCAGACAACTTAATAAGCAAACTTTCTATACCATCATCCACATCTTTTATGAAAACACCGACCAGAGCAAACCCAGGATAACCCCAAATCATACTCAATAGAGCCTCCCTGTTTGACAGGGAACCTCTGACAGTTACTTTCTGGGCAGGATTACACAAGTTTTATACCCACTTTATGGTGATTTCACGTAGATTTTCTCCTTGGTTTGTACACGAAAATGTTATTAAAGACAATATCAAACCCTTATTGTAACTGGAGTAACTACCACCTTCTGTAACCCACTTGTTCTTGACAGGTTTGTTCAAAACACCCACTAGCAGTTCTGACATGGCTTCAGGCAGTTTGCTAAATATCCTGGTATGAAGTTCCTCTATCTTGGAGTGTCATCAACTCCGTGTTTTCACTGAGCTGTAATAGTGTATACCTATCCCAACTTGTTGACAGTGCGTATGTACATAATCTTACCTCAGAACATTTATCAGGGTCATATTGCAAAAGGACTGACAATTACTGAGAATCTCCAACTTTTTCTTGTTATTTTCAAAATAAAAATGCATAGTAAACTTCAAGCTGTAGCACGAGACATCTGATAAGCACTGCTAATAAAGTACATGCATACTAACTTATCAACATGAGCTTTATTTTGTTTAAAGCTTCCTTACTTACCTTTCAAATAGTTTGGATGACATTCTTACCCCATGGTATTTGAATTTATTATAGGAAAAATCACTCAATGCCTGTATCAGAGGTTAGAATGAGAAGCAGTTTTCTGAGCGTCTCCATAAAAGCAATTGTGAACTGTAGATTAAATTAATCCAAAATTGTATCCTGCGTATGAGTCTTCCGGTGAACCTAGAAACAAATTTGACACAAGGTCAGGAACTTCCTAATTAATGAATAAATGAGTTGAGGGAGAAGAAGGAATCAAAAAACACATTTGCCAAAAATCAGCATTTTCTTGGGGACAGGCTGAGAGAGGCTTCAGGATCCATTGTTGACGTCTTAAAATGGGAAACTGCCAAAACAAAGATCTGAATCCCCACTTTGCCATATGCCAGTTGGGTGGTATAAATACAAACCTGGGGAAAGACTCTCTTGCTTTATAATTATTTCACTAATTACACAAAGAGATATTGCTCTAACAATATTTTAAGCAATTCATCATGTAAATAAAGTATAATGAAAAGGAAAAAAAAAAGTCTGCTGCTTAAATTATCACAGAAATAAGTAGTTCAATCTCTTGAACTCTATTTTCCTCTCATTAAATTAGGTCCAAAACAAAATGTCTTGTTCAAAAGCTGAAGAAAGAAAACGTTTTAGTAAATTATTTTTTTCCTGCCTTTAGCACACTCAAAAATCTACAGACATAAATTTCTAGTAAGTAGTACAATGAGAGCCAAAGGAACAAAAATACTTTATGAAATAAAGAAACAAGATACAATTTTAGGTCTTAGAAAAGACCTAAAATCTGCTTATTGAGAGGTACAGTTTCTCTGAATGACAGTGACCATGAAAGAGTTGATCTGCATTAACAAACCTCTTGAAAATGAAAGAAAATACAGTCTTAAAAAACAACACCTTGTAAAACAACAATAAGTGACAAATCGATTTTGAACAGATCCTAAGAAATCAGTGAAACATAATCAAAGTTTAGTGTGAGCACACTTGGGCAGAACATGCTGAAAAACAGTTTAAGTAGAATACATATCTATTGCGTAAGCAGTTTAATGAGTCTTACTTTAAGCCTTGTTGATCTGGCTTGGGCAAAATACACCATCAGACTACATCAGCAGGTACAGAAGTGGAGCAAGCTAATCCTGGAAAGGAAGCCTTTATACTAAGAACTGTTTTGAATTTTACAGAAACTTACTTTGTGGACTGCTTAAGTGCTAAAGATCTTTTTCCTTCAGAAAAAGATGGTTGCAACTAGGATACAGGTTTACCTCACTTTAATGACAATGTTTACAGGTAAATATTTTCTTTTTGTGAAATTATATGTGCACTTAGACTGTATTGAACATGTAGCATCTATCCAGACTGCTTGCTAGTACTTGCTTGATATTTATATAGCGTCAAGGAACTGGAAAGGCAGAAGTCTGTAAACACATTTCTAACTAGAGGTGCGTATCAAAAGTGTACCTTGGATAATACTTTTATAATTGTTTAATCAAAATGAAAATTACTGGTGTTCAGCAGAATTATGCTTGAATAATTGCTTTTGTCATCCTGCATCTGCAGAAAACCTTTGCTGCTAAATTTGAAACCGATAGTTTAATTAAGAGGTTAACAGTTAGAAAATAGCTACCCTGTAGTAATAATGTGTAAGTGAAGAAAGGAGACAGATATGAGTTGTGTTGTCAAACTGAGTCAAAGGAGCTGTTTCATCTCTGTTTTGAATAAAACTTCACAGGAGGAGAAAGTAATCATTATCTATAAAAATATTCACATTATCTGAAATTTTAGGTAGGTGTGTAATATATTTAGAAGAGAAAATGCTGAATGATTTTACTTTAATTTTTACTTTAAAAACACAAATATGTTTAGCTGAGTTAATGCATGTAACCACTGAAAAGAAAATAATAGTTCCCCTTGCACTTGCTTTTGGTCTTACATCTTTTGAGAATACTTTTTTTTACATGCTAAACTTCTCCTCCAACCTGAGCTATTTGAACTGCTTATACAGTTCTATAAATATTGACTAATCCTTTTATCTAGAGTGCTTTTATCATGAGTGACAGTGGTCTTTGCTTGTATAGCAATTGGCAGATAACAAGCAATATCAACACCACTTGTAAGAACAGATGATTTATTTATTCTTGATATGAAAAATGGCTTATTATTTGTCTTTTGGTGTGACCTATATTTATGTTTGTGCTAATCTTATGAAATAGTAGGCATATAGATGTAAGTGTATACGTGTGTATATATATATATACACACACAACACACATATATTTTGCAACATATTATTAACATCATAACTTTAAAAATAAGCATTGTATTCAGACGCTGAAATGCTTATGAAATTGCATGTATTTAAGTGGCTCTATGATAGTCACTTTGCATTTAGTAACTGATGTTATTCATTTTCTACAGGCAAAGAATACACTAACAATAATATGTGTACCTCCTCATAAAACTCATTTTATTTCTTTGCTAGACATTGATGCTTTTGTTATCAAATGTGTTATCTAAATTTAAAGGTAGAAACATATATGATTTCCGAAGAAGTTTAGCATTCTCATGAAATCATTTCATTAATTTTATGTCTAATTTGATGAAGTAGAGAACAACACAGACACTAAACATTATTGTAAAGTTGGGTTCAGTTTATGCATCTGTTTCATCCTTTCCAGAGACAAGTCACTATTGCAAGATGTGACTCAGACCAGAAGCTACAAGGCAAAGGTGATGCCTCACAGGTGCCGTGGGATAATAAATTAATATACATAGAGTCATCACGCGTTACTGAAAATGCGGCAACTAATTATCTAGCCATTCAGGATGCTAATTTTTTCTACGGAAGGTTTTATAGGGGCTCCCAGTCTATAAATCCTTAAGCATGCTCTGACCACTCTGAAGCCCAATGACAAGGCTAAGTACATCCCTGATCCTACTGCTCCTAGGCTGCACTAATTTTTATCTCTGACACAAAAAACCCAGAGAGACCTGCATTTCTACAGCTATCATATTAAGACCGAGTTGTATATAAGGCCTGTGGACACATTGTTCTCGATGTAAAAGCAGGGAAGGGAGCAATATCAGGCAGGAGAGGTACTAAAACATGGACCAAAACAGGAAACAGCTCACGGTAACTTCACTTTTCACATATTAGAATAGCAAAAGCAGGACAAGTCGCTAACACAGAAATTGCCACAAACGGGGCAAAGCAGACATCGTTCTGGCCCCCAGTCAGTAACGGTTGGGGAAGTGCACTTCACTTTGAGAAAGTCGGTCCCAATGAGTCATATTTCTGCCAGATGTCACTACACATTAAGGTATACATAGGCGTCTCACATTGGAATAAATATGAGCCTGGCTGGAAAACAGAGAGAGACTGCTGCTGTAAAACCCCACTGCCAGACCAAGGAGATAGCACTAGCTGTGTCTGATAATCTGAAGCTTCAAGTGGAAACTATATGATATAATTGAAGACTGATGAGTGAGGAGGATCACTGCGGAGAGAGCCTTTTATACACATGCTATGACCACTTCACTCCGGCTAATCTTTCAAACAAATCTCAACCAATTCTCAGTTCCCTTCTGGCTCTCCTGTAACTTACCGCTCTCTGAGATGGGTCTAGTTACAACCGTGATTGAATAAAGTGGACAGGCAAGGAATCAGCCTGAGTAACTACGTTTATCTACTGCTATTCGAAGCAATTCATTGTGGCTGAATGCTGCTCTGTAATTTTCCATGAAAAATGGCTGCATTGTGCTGTAAAAATAAAGCTCGATGCGAATTTGTGTGTAAAGCTAGGTGTGGTCCCTGGTACCTAGCTGCAACTCTGTGAGTCTCAGCATACCTCATTATCTAATTTACAGGCACCAGTTTTGCTGGTGGGGTACAGGCATAATTATGTCTATTAACTACTTTGTGCTGACGATACTAGTTTGAAAACTAACTGCAAAGTATTTCTTACATTTCTCTAGAATAACTGTGAAGGGAAGTGGAAATATCAGCAGTTGTGGCAATTAACATGAGTTTTCAAAAAAGTATTTGGATATTTTGCCTGCTTCCAAAGGAGATAAGAAACAGATTTTCCCTGATCCATTGCATACGCATCGGCCACTTGATTGCTCAAGGGAGAAGTTACTATAATTACCACTTTATAGATGAACAACAGTGCAGAGGGATAAACAGATTAGTTTTATAAGAGGAACAAATTTGTTTTCTTTGTGAAGTCTGATCCAGTAGATATACTTAGGTCACATCTATCAAATTACAGTGAAGTTGAGATGAGGAGCTCTCCTTTTACCCAATATACCAGAAGCCACGCATTATATGGAAGAAGAGGAAATACGAGTCTGTATTGCCCATCTTCTTTGGAAGTGCTCTCATCACCAAGCTCTGACACATTTGAGAAAATACTCCTTTCATCTTTTCTTGCTTTATATTTTGTATATAGGAGAGGTAAAGAAAGTTCCACTGTAGATCCATGGTAGCAGGAATATTCTGCTGGGCCATACAGGCTCAAACCCCTCCAACAGCTTCTCTCAGATCCTCACGTCCAAAGTGAACTCTCCTCATAGTATGAGACCATGGCTGATGGACCAGAAGTCACTGCTGCCTTATTTTTGGAAGAATTGAGATCCCTTGTTCATTTGTGAATAACTGCAGTATGCACCTAACATTGAAATGTGGCAACTGCCCACGTCTTGCCCAGACCACTGATAGGATGTAGGTTTAAGCTCTTCTTTGGATTTCTTACTGTCACACTGTGCAGCTCCCTGCTCACTCTATGAATTTCATTCTTCAGATAGCCAGCTCACTGTACATACATTTTGCAGGGATGTTCACCTACTTGTCAGTCTGTCCCACTATATCATATAGTACTTATAAGTCCTGTGGCTCTCACTTGAAGATTGTGGTCCAAGATGTTTCATATGGGACCAGAAATACTAGTCTGTAATTGTTCTACTCTTTGAACGAATGTGAAAGAGAAGGAAAGACCAGCAGACTATACTCCAGCTCATCAACATACTGTATTATGAATATGAATTATGCAACAATTCTTGGCTTTTTCTATGTGATAAATAATTCAGTTCCTCTCAAAGCATTCTGGATTTCTACTGCAGAATAGGTGGGAAAAAATTACTTGATTGCATCTTTTGGAAGTGATGTTTGTCTCAATTTCATCACATTACCCATATCAAAACTGTCAATTTGTTTGGTTCTTTTCTCCAAAATGTGATTATCGCTAAGGTGTTTATAGAATAGTTTGCACAAGAAAACCATGGCATGTGAATGGTATTTTTATATTTAACATATTTTAGACTTGTGAGTCAATCATCTATTTATCAAGACATTCCCCTGTAATTAAAGATAATTTAATAAAACACATGTAAGTAAAAATGTCATTTTGGGCTCCAGTTATCCAATCCAGAATGTCTAATTCTTTATTTATTCTTCAGGTACTCACTGTGATGAAGACATCAACGAATGTTACATGAACCCTTGCCAAAATGGTGGAATCTGTGAGAATTTTCCTGGCAATTACACTTGCCATTGCCCACCTGCAGACAAAGAAGGAATTTATTACGGTGGCTGGAACTGTACAGAAGTTCTCCATGGCTGTACTGATCAGCAATGCCAAAACAATGGAATATGTATCCCACATTTAAAAAATGGCCAACACGGATTCAGCTGCATATGTTCACCTGGGTATACTGGAATACACTGTGAAACCATAACCACGTTTTCTTTTCAAGGAAACAGTTTCCTTTTGTTGAAGAATCCCCTGACTCCTAAAAAGGATTTTTTCTATAATATAAACCTGAGGTTTCAAACTGTGCAACCTACAGCTTTTCTGTTTTACCGAGGGGAGAAAAAGACATTTGCGAAGCTGGAGTTACTGAACGGCTACTTACACTTATCCGTGCAAGTCAATAACCAGCCACAGGCTCTTTTGCATATTTCACATAATGTCAGTGATGGAGAGTGGCATTCAGTGGAGGTAACCTTGGCAAGAGCTGTTACTCTTAATTTGCTTGACAGCTCTTGTGTAGAATCGTGTCTCAATAAAACATCTGCTATGATAGATAACGATCACGTGATGCTTGCATTTCAGAGCACGTTTTTGGGCGGCTTACCAGTGGGGAACATTAGCGGCAACTCTCTACATAACATCTATAATATACATTCTGCACCTTCATTTGTAGGCTGTCTCCAGGACATTGAAATAGACTTGAATGTTATTACTCCAGAGGACGTATCACCTGAATCATCTTTAAGTGTCGGGACAGGATGTACTAAAAAGGACTGGTGTGAAACCCACCCTTGTCAGAACAGGGGACGCTGTACCAACCTGTGGCTGAGCTACCACTGTGATTGCTACCGGCCGTACACAGGGCCAAGCTGCGCAACAGGTAAGGGAATGCTGTTGGCATTCACGTTTTAAGTGGTTGCTGAAAACATGATCATAAAAAATCCTGTTTACCTGGTGATGAAACAGCATGACCTTTAGGATCTCTGGAGCTTAATGCCAACTGGTAAGAAAGTGCAAGAGGTTAGTAGTAGCATGCCTTTGTTATTTTCTAGTTACTTTCCCAGGAAGGCTGCTTTTCAGCCTGACAAAAAAAGTCAGGCTAAACTGGTGGATTCCACTCATCCAGTTTTAAAATCTTCTTAGTGCTCTTAGCACGCCATAAACTCTGGAAAACTGTAGTTCACTGGAGGTTATGCACCCCGAGTAAAATTTAGAAAGCAACCAAGTCATTTGGTGTTTAATTCTTACTTGCAAAGCATTCTTTGAAAATTTTATCCTAAAGCTCTCTAGGCTTTTATAAAGAAACTCATTTAAGGTAATGAAAGGCAAGCAAAAGTACAGCAAGTTAAAAAGACAGATTCCAATTTTAAAAAATGAATGAGATTATACTATTAACTTAATCTGATTAGCCCAAGGAGAAGGCAGGGCTTCAGAGGCTGGAAACAGGGCCCGTTCATCTCTCAGCTGGTCCCAAGGCAGCTCTGGACAATCGCTAACGAAGGCGGCCGTTACCAGAGAGTTGCTTGGTGACCAGAGGGAAAAGTGTCCATGTCTCAGCAAAAAAAGGAGCACATCTCAGCAAACAGCTTCTTTGGCAGCGATGAGCAGGAATACAAAAGCTGCAGATGCCTGTAGCACTTTCCCTGCTACAAATGATCTTTCCAAGCGCAGGCTGAGGCAAAGTGGAAGGACAACAGGAGGTCCCTGCCCAGCTCTCTGCTATACTGCATCTGGTGTGTGACACCCTCTGGAGCTGTAAATACAGCACCCCTCAGGAACATTTTGGGGCGGACTCTGCAATCCTTCCTCAGCAAAAGTTTTAGGGATTTCAAACAAGCAGTTTTGTTTAAGAAAATTGTACAGGACTGTCTTCCATGCAGCACCCTTGTCCCTGCTTCCTTCTCTGCCCCCTTACTAACCATCCACACCTGGTCAATCATAGCAATGCTTAGGGAGGAAGAAATACACACATACATACACGTATACATACATCCATATATGTATACATACATACATATATATACATGTATGTATATATATTTGCCAAGTGGACTGGAGAAATGAAGTGCAACAGCAGAGCCATGGTCAGATTGAAATGGACAGATCCTAAACTGGTGTAAACTGGTGTGGCTGCACTGCCGCCAGTGAAGCTACATTGATTTACATGAGCTGAATGACTGGCCCCAGGGGTTTATTGAATGCATTGCTGCAGAGAGCTGTAGCCTGAAATACATTTCAAAATGTTTAAATACAATTTCATTTTGTATGCTATACTTAATAGTTATCAATACTTTTCAATAGTTTTTCTTTTTGGTTTTATTGCAAAATGACAAAGTCTGAGAGGTAATTGTAACAGACTTCTTTGAAGTCTAGCTGTAATTTATCCAAAGATTTGGAAAGCAACTTTGGAGTAGAGGACAACATCTGGTAAATATGTTTGCCTCCTTATATGAAGCAAAATTAAAACCAGTCAGGGCCAGGAGAGGCTTATACTGGCATTAGAACGGTTGAGAATTATTAGAAAGCATGCATTTTTTTTTCCTGCTGACCACAATATTCCTTGCAAATCATGGCACCATGCCATTTTGATACATAGGTTCTAGATATATGCCACATTTAAAAGACTGTGGCAGGTTTCTTAAAAGGCAGAGTGGGGGAGACTAGCAGTAAAGGATAACATAAGAAAGGCTAGTGTCTTTTTGAAGAAAAGTTGCTGCCAAGTATTTAATTGACAAGAGGCAATATTTTCTCTACATATACAAAATAACAAACAGATGTTGACTCATTTTGATCAACATCCAGATGTTGTGACTCAAGAGGTTAATATTGACCAAGGTGATGCTAGCCATCTCATCAAACAGAAGATCAGATTGATGATATATATATGTATATTTATAGAGAGAAATGTAACAAAGTAATTGTAAACATGAAATACCTTTTTGAAGATTAATGCTTCCTTCTAATACTGCAAATGTGTAATCCTCATTCCAGCAGAAATTTTCTTTTTACCCTCATGAAAAAATGTCTCAGTCTCTAGTGCTGCCTTACAGAGAAGATATAACTTAGAGATTTAATGCCTCAAAACACACATTTCAACAAATATTTATTTCCACATACCAGAGTTTTAACAAGCAGATGTGGATATATAGGTAATCGTATTCATAGAATTAAAATATTTCACATTTAATTTATTTATGAAATTGTCTGTTTAGGAACAAGTAAGGGATTTATTCCTGTTGCTAAATAATATTACCGTGCCACATAGTAGTGCAGTGTGGTTATTAAGGGTCTGTTGGGGCTTCACAGTCAGTCCCCTATTTTCATTGGGTTTTTTAATGTAGTCATTAAAAAAAGTAGTGCTGCAGGCGGAAACTTGGCCTATGAGGGCTTGCTCTAGGAGTTTTACTGCACAAAAGAGGACTGACTCTTTAGCTATGTGAGCATTTAAATAAAGCTTGGTTTATTCTTTCTATGAATTTGATATATTAAAAATAGCTCTTGAAAGTGTTTAGGCAGGAAGTCTATAATATTGAGGACAAGATCACGAAACTTAAAGCGTAAAAATAGAAACACTTTGTTGTGCTTTAACGAGATGATTCATCAGAATAAAATACGGTTTGGGCTACATATTTTGTATCCTTACAAGTCTGAAAATCATTACTGAAAATAAAGAGTAAGGGAGAAAGACAGATGGTTTTGGTTTAATCGTTTTAATTGATAAGCACAAAAAAAAAAAAAAAAAAAAGAAAAGAAAGAAAAAGGCTTACTTGATCCTGGATCATTTTTCCTCCACACCACCACAGCATTATGGACACTCGCAGGACTGCGCAGGATTCGTAACTGGATACAAGTTGATGTATATGAGCACGTGTTGAGCCCCAGCAACAGGAAGTCTGTCAGAGAACTGGGGAGCCCAAATAGGTGCCCTGTTTGGAGGTTTTACACAAGAGGGGCTTGCTGAGCAGCTTTCCGCTATTTCTATGATTGGAATCAGTGCAAAAAATATCACAAAGTTCCAGAATTACATTAACTTCCATGGTCATCAGAGGATCAAAGCAGCTAGGTTCTTTTCAAAATGATCTTTCTGAGGACAAATCCAGGAAACTGTAGAAATCTGTCCTTGTTTAAACATTTGAAAACACAGCATTACACAGAACATGATAAAGGGGAAAAATATGCCCAATAATATAACATCTGGTCCTGTACTGGGGCTTAATGCTACAGCTGTGGAAGCCAACAGGAATTTTGAAGTAGAAGCTATTTACAGCTGGATCAAGTCTTTATTCATCCATAAATACCAGCACATCTTACTACCATATATAAATATTACCAGAAGTAGCTATTTGATCGTTGCATTGGCTCCCTTGTCATTTAGCCCTAACTATTTTATTTTTCTCCCTTCTTCTCTTTTTTTTTTTATCTTTTTCCGTATCTCTAACCTCAAGAGTACATTCCAGGCCGGTTTGGATCTGAGGACTCCTCAGGCTATGCTGCTTTTTCTTTTGATGTCACTCAGAATGAAAATTTGAACATATCAATGTTTGTCCGAACACGCAAATATTCTGGCTTGTTGCTGGCTTTGAGAAACAGTACTTACCTCTACGTAAGAGTCTACTTGGAAGGTGGGAAACTCACAATGTTAGCTCTAAATTCCATGAAGTTATTAGGGAAACACTCCCTGAACGATGGAAACTTTTACTTAATAACATTAAAAATAGAACCAAATAAGATGGAATTGTTCCAGTCCTCCCAATACCTAGGCTTTATTTCTACTCCAGTACTAAACATCCAAAGTAAGGATATTCTTTACATTGGAGGCCTACCAGATAACAAAGAAACTGATAGAAATGGCAGGTATTTCAAAGGCTGCATCCAAGATGTAAGAGTGAATAACCAGCCACTGGAATTCTTCCCCATCACCAATCCACTGAATTCTCTTATCAACCGAACTCTGATCAATGTCACCCAAGGCTGCACTGGTGACAACCTCTGCAAGGTAAGAATGACATTTTTGAGAGCATTTTCACATGTTTATAATGGGGAATTTCTTTTAATTATTTTTATATTCCCATACATTATTTGATGATAATGACATCTTAGGAAAATATGTAAAAATACTAGAAAGAGCAGATTTTGTTGAGTTATGCTATGTATGATGAATGTCAGCAGCAAAATGTTTCGCACAGGGGAGAATTAAAACATTTTAAGGTTGAAATACTGTTTTTCACCAATTATTGAACATGCTGTGCTGTCATAGTACTGGTTTTTATCACTTTCCATCTGAAATAAACAGAATTCTCCTTTGTGCCAAACAGTCCCCCATCCTTAGAGCTGGGAGTCCACCAGCTCGTATTCATACTTAGGTTGTCTCTTCTCTTTCCCCATAGCCCAACCCTTGCCAAAACAGTGGTGTGTGCTATTCAATCTGGGATGACTTCACTTGCACCTGCCCCCCTAACACAGCAGGGAAGGCATGCGAGGAAGTTAAGTGGTGTGAGCTTGGGCCCTGTCCTCATGAAGCACAATGCCAGCTGGTGCACCAAGGATTTGAATGTAGGTACATTTCAGTTATTCCTATCATTTTTGGAGATTAGAAACAATAGAAATTTTCATCAGCATTTCCTTAAAAGTCAATATTCACTGCCTTTAAAGTTCATGCAAATGTTATTTCTGTATTAAAATAATTATGTCAATTGTCAGTAACATTAACAGGAAGAGTCTGCCCTACCAAACCCAGAAATTTTCAACCAGACTCCCTGACACAGACACCGAAGTTTACAGGACCTTTGCTTTTGACTTATTCAACACAACTTGTCGAGGTTGTACAATAGATCAGTACATTGCCAGAGTGTGAGTGTACCCCTCATACTTCCACTGCAAAGAGATAAGAGGATATCCAGTGTGGGATTAACCTTAGGATGTTCTCTATCCTCCTGAAAAGACAACCTACATGACATAGATTGCATCCTTTGATTTTCTTAAATGTTAAATATCTTTGAAGAAAGTCACCTTAATACCAGCAATGCAATTATTCAACTAGTATCTTCATAAGAAGCACCTGCGCACCAAGCAGTCTATTTGAAAATTGATGACCATTAGCTGTCTATTAGATGACCATTAGCTGAACATTAGCCACCCTGCATATCTCTTTCCTTCTCCTTCCCACCCTGGCGTGGAATTTAAAAAACAAGTAAGGATTTTGAAGCAATATTTTTTCTTTTTGCTGTCAAAGAAAGCCCTAACAATGCTGTGAAGGAAGATAAATATACACACAGTCTGATGGAAGCTGCTAGAATGGCTGACTCTTAGGAACGAGAAGGTTGATCAACAAACGAATTCTATCATAGACAATTTGCTGGCAGACCAATATGATGCTATTTTTGTTGAGATTGTTAGAATCTGCATTGCAGCGCTTGTTAAAATTTATAACTGAAATTAAAATAATTGCACCTTCTCTAATAGATGTCTTTAATGATAACATCAAAATACATTCTCTCATAAACTTTACTATTGCATATTACGGTAGAATATAAACACACACAGACAGAGAAGTGAAAAGTATCTGAACTGTTTCCTTTTGCTAAACTCAAGGTCATTGACACTGTTAGATCACTTTCAGATTTTGTGCTGGTTTATGGGCAATAGTAGGCAGTTTCCCTAATAGATATTAAAAAATTCCTGCACTACAGAGCTGTATTTTTAACTAGTTATTTTCTTAGCTACAGCATAGACTTCTTGTTGTTCAACACAGGGTAATGAAAAAAAGGAGTTTTACTGGCCAGTGAGTTCTCTGCCAGCCTGGTGTCTTATGCTGTGGATACCATTTTAAGCTAAGGCAGAAAAAGAGCTGTTTTCCAGGGACTGTGGCTATAGTTCCATCTAGATGGCTACAATTAGCAAGCCTTTTAGGAAACGTGCACTCCAAAAAAAGAGAAAAAGCCAATACAGGAAGCTGATGTGGACAACATCAAGTAGCAGCAAAACTGTATGCCCAGTGTCACAACTGAGAGTAAAAGCACATTTTAGATGGCTTGCTGTGCTCAGGACTTAATAAGAGTTCTACAGGAGTATTTTAGCTTTACGAGACATTTAGCTTTATTTTTAGCTTAAAAAACTCAGCTTTATGAGACGTGTAAAAAATCAGAAATAATTTTGAAAAGCTCTGACTTTCATTATTAGTATGGTTTCCTCTGAGGAAACTTTTCCTGTGAGAAAGATACCACATTTGATGCACCAGGCAACGTAGTTACACCTCTGCTGCCTTAGTATCAGGATATACAGTCAATAATTTCGTACTGGGACTCCCAGGGGTTCTTTTCATCAAGATTTACTGAGCCCAGAGATAGTTTGGGAGCCCACCTTATCTCGGTGCTAGGATCTTGCAAAGCTAAATTTGTGTGAAGTACAGACAGAAGACGTTCCTTCCTCTCCTTTCTCCCTGTCTATAATCCTCATAAATCTCAGAACGTGCAAATTTACAGCCCAGCAAGTTAGTGCATTTTAGTAGAAACCACACTAATGAAAGATGTCAAATAGCTTTGTGAAGATGTCCACAAAACTGCCACAATGTTGCCCATCAATTTTCACTCACAGCAGTGCAAACTGAGTACTCCGCTGCCCTCCCAGTCCCACCAGCACAGGCTCGGTGCCGTCAGTAGGGCTGTGGCAGTGTGCACACAGCAGGAGAAGCTGGCTTTAAACGTGACAGGCGTGACTCTTCTTACATTGATTTTGAAGGGGCTTTTTGCTAACTGACTTCAATTAAATTCATCCTTTTTGCATCAGTGAGAGTAAATTGGGATCCAATCAAATACTTTCTAAAACCTCTTTAGTGCTTTACCTAAGAAGAGAGGAATGGAGAACAAAGGTTCACCCTGTCCAGACCTGCCATGGGGAATAACTAGCTGCCGATACTTAGGGAATGAACAAAAAATGACAAATATATATCTTCTTTTGAAATACCTTCTCAGCCTCAGGTTTGAGTTGTACACAATTATGATCACCTCCTTTTCTTTGTCTAAAGAGGAAAAAGAGAGGTAACGCTAATGTAGAATTGTATCTTTAGAACAATAACTTGAGATGATGCAAAGCAGCACACTTTTGATGTCAATATAGCTGGTACTTGCACTGCCCTGTAATTTCTATAGCCATAAGGGGCAGGCAAGGATAACTGAAACACTGGTGGAATTTGATTGTTTTTCAGCAAACTCAAAAGGTCTTACATGACAGGGAGCATGGGGCACTGAAGAGATATTGTTCCACATGTATTGGTTTAAAGTTGCCCTGGTTTCTCAATTATTATCTTTGCACAGGTCTTGCTAATGCAGTGTTTAGTGGCCGAAGCAGTGCGATATTTTACAGAAGCAACGGAAAAATCAGCAGAGACCTCACCAATATCGTATTTGGCTTTCGAACTAGGGACACTGACGTGATACTGCTGTATGCAGAGAAGGAGCCAGAGTTTGTTACCATCAGTATTCACAACTCCAAATTACTCTTTCAATTGCAAAGCGGCAACAGCTTTTATAAGCTCACCCTTGCTAGTTCACTGCCTGTGAGTGATGGGAAATGGCATCAAGTGATGGTCTCTATGGTAGAGCCCCTGTCCCAGTTCTCTAGATGGCACATTGATATAGATAACAAGAAAGACACTGCAACTAGCACAACTGCTGCAGGAAGCCTCAACTTTTTAAGAGAAGAGACAGACATCTATGTGGCTGACAAGGCTTTTGACAGTCTGGATGGCCTGCGAGGATGTATGAGCACCATAGAAATCAGTGGCATTTATCTCTCATACTTTGAAAATGCTGACATCCCTACTAAAAAACCTCAAGAGGAGCAATTTCTCAAAATATCCGCAAACCCTGCTCTTACTGGCTGTTTGCAGGTAGATGTCTGCAGCTCAGATCCCTGTATGCATGAGGGGATATGTGAAGACTTCTATACTTCCTACCATTGCGTATGTCCCAAAGGATGGACAGGCACCCATTGCGAAGTCAACATCGATGAATGCTCTTCAAACCCCTGCATTCATGGAAACTGCACTGACAGGATCACCTCTTATGAGTGCAGTTGTGAACCTGGTTACACAGGGGTAAATTGTGAAGAGGACATAGACAACTGCCGTGGCCACCAGTGTGCAAATGGGGCCACTTGCGTTGATGGGATTAACGGATATTCTTGCCTGTGTGCTGGTAACTTCACCGGAAAATTTTGCAGGTACTATAAACAAGGCAGATGCATCTGATTTTGTCAGGTCTCTTCTGAAGGGTTGTTACATCACTGATGTCTCCATTTTAAACACAGATGTTATGCATCCATCTATATATTAATCATGGCTGCAGAATTAATGTATAAAGAGTCTGCAGTACAGAAAGCTGTACAGATCAATTAGATGTGGACCGAGGCAGCAGAGAGCTGGCAGCTCAGGCAGAGACTGATGAGGCAAGGAGACAGGGAACAAGGGACAGCTCTGCTGCCCAGCTCTGCTGCAAGTCCACCAGAGCTTGGAGATAGATGTGTTACATCTTTTTTTAGAAAAAAAGATTTTAAGGGTTTTGAATCTCTAAAACTATACTTTATTAGTGTAATAGAGCTCTAGAACTATAAGCAGAGAGATTCAGAGTTGGTGGGTAAAAGAAAATAACAATAGAAGGGTTTGTAAAGAAGTTTTTCTCCCCACCCACAGCATCTTTGCTAGGTGGGTCTTTTCCTCCAAGCTTGCTCTCTCAGCCCAGCAGTCCTGGTGGCTGCAGACACCAAACAGCCCCCTCTTTCCATCACTTCTGAGATTCCTCACATGCCTGTTTCCTGTTCTTCTCAGACACTCTTCTGTAAAGGATGCAGGTTCTTCCCTGGCCTCTCTTTCCTTTAATTGCCCTTCTCTGCACACCATAAAATTCTCCCTTCTGAGCATGTCCCATTGCTCTCAGAGAAGGCAAAATCCTTCTCCTTCCTCCAGAGGACTCCAACAAATCCAGTCTGCTGCAGCTTGAAGGATGTAAACAGATGTCCTGATTTCAGCTGGGATAGAGTTAATTTTCTTCCTAGTAGCTGGTATAGTGCTGTGTTTTGGATTTAGTATGAGAATACTGTTGATAACACACTGATGTTTTAGTTGTTGCTAAGTAATGTTTACACTGGTCAAGGACTTTTCAGCTTCCCATGCTCTGCTGGGTGCACAAGAAGCTGGGAGGGAGCACAGCCAAGATAGTTGATCCAAACTGGCCAAAGGGCTATTCCATACCATATGACATCATGCTCAATATATAAACTGGGGGCAGTTGGCTGGGGCACAGCGAACGCTGCTTGGGGACTGGCTGGGTGTGGGTCGGCGGGTGGTGAGCGGTCGCATCACTTCTTTTTTCCTGGGTTTTGTTGCTCTCTTGCTCTCTTGTTGTTTTCCTTTTCATTACAATTTTTTTTTCCCAATTATTAAACTGTTCTTATCTCAACCCACGAGTTTTCTTACTTTTGCTCTTCCGATTCTCTCCCCCATCCCACCAGGGCAGGGAGGGTGAGCGAGAGGCTGTGTGGTGCTTAATTGCCGACTGGGACTAAACCACAACAGACAATAATTTTCATGCTGCCCAACCAGTCTTTTAGGCTATAATTACACAATTGTCAATTGTTGGTGGCTTTTTTTGAGCAGTGAGTACATCTTGAGATTTGAAGATGCCTTATATTGGCCCAATATGGTCTATCTTGTATGCTAAGTCTCTCTTTTGAACACTTCTACTAAGCTGCCCAGGTATCACATAGAGCTATGTCAGTAATGTAGGTAGAGTGCTGTCCCTTTTTTTTTTTTTTTGCTAAGAAATGAATCATTAACTTGCCAGTGAATATTTGCAAAAGGAAAACCAAATTCAGCAAATTAAAAAGTTAAGCAAAACATGTTTTGTGAGTCTTAAACGTCAGTTCCTGCTGTCTTTCCTTTGGCCGATACCCCAGCCAGTGACAGCATTGCTCTCGCGGTTCAGTTGCTGCCTACCACTAACAGTGAGCACCCCGAGTACCCCAGGCACCAGGTGTGTCAGTGCACACAAATGTGGGGTTTCCTTTCCAAAGAGGAAACCAAGGAGGCACTAAGTAAGTGCAGCCCCTGAAACTGTGTGTTCATTTACAGGTAAAATGTCATGCCTTTCCCATTGGTATTGAATAGTATTTGCCAGCAGGAGCGCTGCTCCCTCTATTTGGAGACTAATAGTACTAGATTCTGCATTCAGATAACAAATTTGCAAGGTAGATCTAAATGTTTTCCACTAAAGCAGTGGACTAGAGTCAAATGAAAAGCTGAGAGAGCACGAGACATCCAGAAACAAGGAAAGTGCAAATAACAACTGCCATTGCCTTCTCATTTATCTAGATACAGAAGATTACCATATACAGTTTGTGGGAATGAAGAGAGAAACCTCACATGTTTCAACTATGGCAACTGCACCAATCTCAGTGGCGAGTTGACGTGTGTGTGCCTGGCGGGATTTGCTGGAGAACGGTGAGATGCTTCGCCCAGCAGATCTTTGTGGAGCAATTCTTCCAAAAGCTGTTCCAGAGGGTCCAGAGGGTAATGGCCACAGGGATTTTGGCCTCCTACAGAAATACAGACAAAGCAGTCGTTTAAGTTCAGCATTTCCTTGCCTGAGTGACTTTGAGGGCCTGAAAGTATAGCAGTTTTACTTAGACAAAAATCACAAATTAATGCAGCAAAATTCAATCCAACATAGCACCGTTAACACCAGTGCAAGATATTATTTCTTAGACAGCATTGTACACTTCTACTTTTTTTGGATTCCATGCCAATTTTATATATGACAAGCTATAATGTTATCTTTCTGTAGGTGGGGACACATAAACACACATACCCTGCTCATACATAAAAATCAGCTACAATATACTGACACATGAATATGCAGAGCTGTTTCATTTTCACATGTATGTGTTGTGAATATACAATCTATTCTTCCACAGGGATGGTGTAAGATGAAATACCTGGTGGTATTGCAGCTTGTTACTTTCTTACTGAATGCTGAAGTACGAAAACAGAATTATTATTTTAAAAAGATGTTAAGAAATACTTTTTACATGTTACGTTTAGTCTGAAACAGAGGGGCTGTCTGAAATTTCACAGTGAAATTTGTATCTCGTAGCATATTGTCGCAATTCACACTTACATTTGATAATTTTCTACAGACGGCTCTGGAGCAGGGAGTCCTGACAGCCTCAGGGTATTAGGTGCTGTAGAAAGGCAGGAAGACATTGTCCCAGTCATAATATAGTCTGAATAGGTAAGGGCACCTTTTTGGATAGTGAGAAAGGAAATACTGTACGTGCTTTTAGTGAGATTAGCATTACATCAGAGTATAATATCCAAAAGTTCAACAGGACAAAGCTATGCTGGCTCTGCAAACATAAAGAATTTTTTCAACAAAAGGTTTTCATTCTCTCAGAAACTTATTAACCCACTGATTTTGTGAAAACAGTACAGTAAGCTATAAAAGATAGACGAAATGAAAGTTTCCACCCACTCAGGGCACAGTGTAGTTGGCAGCCACATCTGCATTGTGCTGTTTAACTCAGCCAGAAGCTCTGTGTACCACCTCACAATATTCAAAAGAAGGTGAAAAAAATCAAATCAAATAAAATATTAAAAAGTAAAAGCATATTCTCAGACCGTTCTTTGGTGTGTATATATCTTGGTACTTCAAGGTAGAAAGAAAGTACTTTTTCCTTCTTCCTTCCCCTGCCAGGCAACTTGCTAACTACAGCTTTGGGAATGAGCCCTCCTTACATCCATCCCACTGGCTGGCAATAAGCTCTATTTTATGGTTCCCATGATTCTCATATTGAACAGCAGCCTTGTACCAAGCGTACTGCACTTTAACTGACTATCACAGCAAGGCATTCTTCTCCAATGTCTAAAACTGACTATTTGCCCTCTTTCTCTCCAGGCTGCCAAACCATAAACCAGTAGTACTTTTGTGCTTGCAGATCTTAGTATACCAAATGAGAAAATTTCACCGCTTCTTCTTTTCAGAATAAATTCAAATATATCAGTTAATAAGAAAATTAAAACCCAAACCCTTTGTATATTTATCTATTAAATTCATAAAGGAGACATTTTCCTTCAAAACAATATTTCATCCCTCAGAAAACTATTGATGCACAGTATAGAGAAAATCGTATCTTTTTATGTCAATCAATTGACTGGGGATCACAAAAAAAAAAAAAAGAACTTAATAGGTGGAAAGGGAAATGTGGAAAGATTACTCTTCATAAAAGGAGACCTAGCTGTCTCTTGAACACAAATTTATCATTGAGTTCAGGCTGTGATTTTTGAAATTACCTAAAGGAGTTCAGGTTGTAAGTTTTCCTGAAATTCAGTTGGATTCAGGTGCCTAATTCCCTGGAAGATTTGGTTGTGGTTTTTTTTATTTGCATACGTAAATTCATAGCTATACAATTTTTATACATTGGGTTAATACTTTAATTTAGCTTTTTGAAGTATATGAATATAATTTACCATTGAAGAAAATTGTTGAAACTTTTTTATAGAGTAACAAAGAAAATCAGCTAAAAGTGTTTAATAAAAGAACAGCTCTTCTCTAATGTAACACTAAAAATTTATTGCATGGTTATGAATATGATGGAACAAAGCAATTGCTTATAGTGCAGAGGGAGTTTCTCACATTCTTCTTCAAGAATAAATCTGCTTTTTTATCTGGAAAAATTAGGATTTACCATTAGCATTATTTGAATAAAAGGGGGCAGGGAATTAAGGGGAAACTTTGTCAGAGCAGCAAATCACCAAATCATTACTAGTTTTCAGACAATCTCACCCTCACCTCACACATTCTTCATTAATGTTCAATTGGTTGCCTTGAGAAATTATGAGAACTCAAACATCCTTTACCATCAGAATTAACTCAAAAACATTTAATGATACATATTTAAGCTTGTAAAGCCCTGTTCTGCACCATTCTTACCATTCTGAGGGCCCATGTCCTCAGAGAGACCATATAAGAGATTCTGCTAAGCATCTACTGGCATTTTGAATTGAGAAAAAAAAGCAGGTGAGCATTCCCAGGGGCACTCAGCTGGGAAAAACACGCATTTGTTTGACTTACTTACATCCAGACTACTGAGAAGGAAAATGTGCCCTTAGCTCCCCATAACAATGAAAATGGATCAGCAAGCTGTCGGCAGGACTTGCGCCAGATCTAGCTCTGAAATCATACACAAACTTTCATTTTACATTGCTAAGCACCATTAACTATGAAATGCTTTACAGAGATGAAATTTCTGGCTTAACTATCTGTGTTTGAAAATAATACAGGAAGTCCAGGATTTGAGTGTAGCTAATCGGGTAGTTAATAAAATCATAAACACGTCTGGAAATATACCACAGATTTCAAATAGAGCATCCTCCTCTGCCTTCCCCCAAAAGCTTCTGCATTAAAATTGTGCCTGTTCGGTGCATTTTATTTGTGATTTCAGATGCTCACTATTTGCAGTCTTTCCTCTAGGTGTGAAAAGGACATTGATGAGTGCAGCTCTGACCCCTGTCTGAATGGGGGCCTCTGCCAGAACCTACTCAACAAGTTCCACTGCCTCTGCGATGTGAACTATGCTGGAGACCGCTGCGAGATAGATGTAAGCGACCTCTCCTTTTTTGTCTCTTTACTGTTGTGGCAGAATCTCTTTCAGCTTCTCTCCTATCTTATTCTACGAATGGATGATGATCCAGCAGTCGAGTGGGGTGAACAGGAAGACTATTAAGCAGTCTTTAAACTTTTGTATTTTAATGCAGCAGAAGATGCCTTCACCAAACAGCTTACCAAAGCAATATGAACATCAGAGTTTTAAAAATTGTTTTATATTTCTTTGAACAATTTTCTATGAATCTCTTTGGATCTGTTTTAATTCTTTCACTTAATTTCAGAACAAATGCTAGCAGATCTTAAAAAGTGTTTCATCCCACCTCCACCAGAGCATTTCACCACACACACACTGCCAGTGGGCAACAGTGGGCCACACCAACAGGCAATACATATTAACAAGAACTATAAGATATGCTGATGGTGGCATTCAAACCCTACGGCAATGAGTGGCAAAGATCCGCTGCCTTCAACATGGCTAATTTTACCATTAAATCTTACAGATGGTAACTATCTTTGCATCACATACCATGTTCATTGCTGTTTCTTTGGCAGTTTGGTCTCACACCTGTGAAATCATATACGATATTTTTTGATAATTAGACAATGGTTTGGATTAGCAATTGGCAACATACTGAGCACACTCTCACATCCATTTGAATGAGTGGCAATCCTGCACTGATATCACTAATCCTGAACCTCTGCTCCGGTAGCCTGTACGTCTCCAGTATCTTATACTGAGATAAAATACAGCTGTCTTAATCTTCACCAGCCTTGCAAGAAAGGCCCAGTAAGTACATCAGACTTTAAAATCATAGATTTGTTGTTTATTCCAAGATTTCTACAACTTTAAGTAAATCTATGTTATCCATCAATAGATATGAGTGTCATCTGACAAAAATACGTTGGGTTTTTTTTCCTTCTTAGGAAGCAGTCAAGGTAGTTCAGTTGATTGGTTGTCCATAGATTCTTTAAAGAATGAAAATAAGAGCCCTAAAAATTATGAATACCAGGTGTTTTAATAAAAAATGTAATAGTAAAATATCTGTGTAGTTGCCTTTGAGAGTGTAGACACAACTGAAGTACATTGTTAAAAACAAAACAGTAGTGAAAAGTGAGGTTTTGTTTTTCTGAACAATTCTTTAAGGCAAAAAACATTTATGAACGGTGCAACCATTTATTTGGGTATTCATGATCATATTATACTTGTATAGATTCTGTACTCCTCTTAGTCATTTAAATAGTGTCCTTGAGTGATGATTCAAAAGAGTAAGCATGTATAAGGTGATGTTTTATTATTAAGTGATATGGCATGTAACAGACTTTTAGGAAAGGCTAACTAACATTATACGATGAAGTTTTATGACTCCAGAGAGAAGAGATGATCTTTTGCAGGAGTCCTTGAGCCTACTGATATTACAGTTTCCCACTTCAAACCTAACCTTGTTTCTTCAGTCCTACCCAACTTGCTGTGGATTGGACTTGGAGTGTTCATGAAGAGTGAATCCCACCTTTAATTCTACAGTTGCATTAAGACACCTTAAAATGTGTGTAAGTGAGATGTTAAAGTTCCCGTTTTGCCACTGCAGGATATAGCAGAAGTCACTGCCTGGTAATCAAGCCTCTATTTTTTATTTCCCACCTTTCATAAATGTCCCAAAGTCTGTTATTTGTCTGAATACCATTCAGCACATGATTGCAGCAACACTAGTGTTAGTAAAAAGTCTACTGCTATTTTCAGAGGCAAAAAAAACCCAAACACATTTTTTGCACATTTATGGAAAATACCATGATTCATCCCTGTGATATGTCACATATTCCTATCTCAAGCACCTGCCTTAGTATGAAAACTTAAGCACAATATATTGACTTACAATAACTGTATTACACGAGGATAATTTCTTTGCTGTCTTTATCATACCAGAAAAGTGATTTAGGTAATTTTCTTGTTAATCTCTTATTTAAAAGAAAAAAAAAAAATCATTCAGCTAAAAGTTCCTTTCCTCTTTGTAAGCAAACAGTAAACACAAGATGGGAATGCATGTTCCAGCACTGGGGATGAAATTAATGTAGCAGTGTCAGAAACAAAACTGTGCGTTCTATCAGATGCAGGGTTTAGTTATCTTACTTACTGGGAATCCCGTGTAATATTGTGGACTATATAACACAGGCAAAGACAACAAACCAAAACCAAACTGCATTTTTTTTTTTTTCCAAAAAAAAGTTTTGGAAAATTAGTTTTTTACTCCAGATAAAGTAAGTGATCAAATTTACAATGTCAGAGGAAAAGATTTTTTTTTTTAATGAAATCAATATTTCTGTGTGAATTGTCTGCATTTTTGTTTAAAATATCAAAGTAAGACAAAACAAAATTAAAACATTCACCTTGTTTTGAGTTAAAATGTCAATTTTCACAGAATCACAGAATCACAGAATCATATAGGTTGGAAAAGACCTTTAAGATCATCGAGTCCAACCATAAACCTAACACTACCAAGACCACCCCTATACCACGTCCCTAAGCACCTCATCCAAACGTCTTTTAAATACCTCCAGGGATGGCGACTCAACCACTTCCCTGGGCAGTCTGTTCCAATGCTTGATAACCCTTTCCGTGAAGAAAAATTTCCTAATCTCCAGTCTAAACCTCCCCTGGCACAACTTGAGGCCATTTCCTCTTGTCCTATCACTTGTTACCTGGGAGAAGAGACCAACCCCCACCTCTCTACAACCTCCTTTCAGGTAGTTGTAGAGAGCGATAAGGTCTCCCCTCAGCCTCCTTTTCTCCAGGCTAAACAACCCCAGTTCCCTCAGCCGCTCCTCATCAGACTTGTGCTCCAGACCCTTCCCCAGCTTCGTTGCCCTTCTCTGGACACGCTCCAGCACCTCAATGTCTCTCTTGTAGTGGGGGGCCCAAAACTGAACACAGTATTCGAGGTGCGGCCTCACCAGTGCCGAGTACAGGGGCACGATCACTTCCCTAGTCCTGCTGGCCACGCTATTTTTGATACAAGCCACGATGCCATTGGCTTTCTTGGCCACCTGGGCACACTGCTGGCTCGTATTCAGGCGGCTGTCAACCAACACCCCCAGGTCCTTCTCTGCCAGGCAGCTTTCCAGCCACTCTTCCCCAAGCCTGTAGCGTTGCATGGGGTTGCTGTGGCCCAAGGGCAGGACCTCGCACTTGGCCTTGTTGAACCTCCTACAATTGGCCTCGGCCCATGGATCCAGCCTGTCCAGGTCCCTCTGCAGAGCCTTCCTCCCCTCAAGCAGATCAACACTCCCGCCCAACTTGGTGTTGTCTGCAAACTTACTGAGGGATTTTCCTTCATATGGAGAAATTTAAAATAATAAACATTGTATTATGTTGGAAATTTTATTCCAAACTGTAGTTTTCATTTAATTGTAGCTAAAAATGTTACTTGGTTCAGTATTATTGAAATGAAAAATTAAAAATTTAAACACAAATAACTTGAAATGAAAAGTACCATATAATTTCAGAATGCTAACTAAAAGCAAAGAAATAAGAAATTTTTTAAAATTCATATGAAAAAACTGATGCTACTAACCAAAGCTGTTCAAACCAAGTTTTTTTTAAAAAATCAAAATTAAGAAAATCACAATAAAGTTTTGGGTTTTTTTCTCACTGGGTTTAGTTCAGCTCCCACATCAGTAAATTGAGCTGTTATGTACTTTATAGAATATATACTACAGGGTACAGTACAATAAGCAAAAATTTCATCCTGGTATTAGTGTTGAAGAAAGCTAGACAGCACTACATGTATTAACAGTATGTCTGACATACTATAGCTATAGGCATAATATGAAAAACAAAGAATACATCTGTATAGAGATTCCAAAACTCTTTCTCTTCAATAGTAGAAACTTTATATAAGAGAGTACATACAATATTAAATACAGATTTTATATGGATTTACAGGAATATGCAAGTTATTAATCTAGAATAAATTAGCAGAGCAGCAGTTCAGTCTTTCTTTTTCTGAGTACACACCTGTAATTGAATTCTTTCCTTCCTCTAATGCCTTGTCATCATGAAACATCCTGACTTCAGAAATGCTGCTCCTTTCCTCTTTGTACTTCTGTATTCTCAACTCCATCGTGCACATGTACATAACTTTCCTACCTTTATACACAAAATAAACCTTCTGCCTTTGTCTCTTTATGTCTGCTCCTCATTTTCTGCTCATGACTCTATTCATTTGCTTTAAGTGTGCCATGTTTTCTGAACGTTTGCGCTTTACATGTACACCACACAACAACTAAGGTTGTACCTTCCCTGTGTCTTCTCCAGGAGTGCTGACAGTGCAGGGCCAGGTGCTTCCCAACGAAGCGGTTCAGCCGCTTGAACCACTTCAGCTGCAATACTGTGTTACCCATCAAGGGTGATTACCTCTGCTGGGTAGCTCTTGGTACCTTACAGAGCACAGCTAAACAAACAAGCCCCCAGACCAACAATTCAGAGAGGCAGGGATTTTATCCACATGGCTTAAAGTGACTCTTATTACTTGGTTCCTCCTTACATACTGTCAATACCTACAAAACTGTTGAGCATGATGAGGTCTCCGTTAACATTTTGATGGGTCATCCCTTTCCATTGAGCTATCATAGCCCATAGGCTGGACTTGTCCCACGCACAGGTCTTCAAACACACCCAGTGGAGAACAGACTTGATATTTCTAGTTTAAAAGGTTAAAAAAATAAAGAAACAAATTCTACATTAATTCAAATAACTTTCTTGAATATATGTATATTTTTAAAAGAAATGCATGTGTAGGACATTGAAAGGGGAACAGCTATAGAAGCAAACATGAAAAAACAGCTGGATGAATAATGACACTAAGCACTAATTTTTTTGTAAACACATCCAATTGCTAAGATTTTTTAGAATTTGAGGGGTTGAAAAGGCCATTATTCCTGTTTAATATTAAGATATAACAGCAAGATCTTCATTCATCTCCAGTGTTGAAATTTTATTGCAAATCTTTTGATATTTGTTTTTCTATTTAGAACACAAACTCACAGACAAGTTCATGCTTTTGTGAGAATGTCAGTATACATTTAAAAAAAAAAAAAAGAAAGAAAGTACAAAAAAGGATCATACCATTTTGAGTGTTGAGAAGAGCTTGGAAAACCATCGCTTCCATATGCTCAAAATTAGAGGAGGGATACCAGACATGCAAATGAAAGAAGGCAAACAAGCAAGGTCATGATTTTTGGAGGCATGGCTTGTGCTTAATACTGGTGTTATCTGTAATGGATCCCCCTATATTTTCATGCTAAGATTCAAATTGTTTTTCAGACGCCATTGACTGTCATTCAGAAATATGGGTAATGAGAAGTACCAGTGTTCGGGCTTGGGGAAGAAGTAAGATTTCTGAAAAGAAGGGAAAGACAGCAGTGATGGAGGTACTAGAAGGAAGAGCAAAGGGATTTGCATCAGCTGTGGGACGAATGAAAGGGTATTCTTTAACCTGTTTGGCAAACACATGAGAGGTATTTCTCCGAGGAATTATACACAGGGAATGACAGAGTTGCTTTATTGACCATAGCTCCTACTTCTGACCCTTAAAAAACAGGCTCTGACTGACGCTCCTCTGCAGGTGCTCTAATACAATTCGGACTCTGCCAGCAGTATACTATCACAATTTTAAGTACAAAGAGCCCATGTGTTTGCAAATTGGAAAATATCCTTGATGTTGTATGCTTACTTGAATTCTCTCGCTGCCAGAACATTTAATTTTTAAGAAACTAGATCCAATACTCAATTTACTCAGTGCACGTGACTACAGTATGTTGGTGAAACTAAAAATAGGAAAAAATCTGCTTCAAACTCACAGTGACAAAATCAGGTTTTATTCTTTCATTGCAAATATTTGTCCTGGCCTGACACCCAAAAGTTCAGCCAAAGGAGCACTTTACTTGTATCTATTAACTTTTAGCACTTGAACTAAAAGTTCATTTCATATCTTAAGTCTTCTTTCTGTGTTACTTAGATTACTATTATCTGAAATAGATCTCCAGAGAGCAAAAAAAATGCAGAGTTTGGTGGTTCATTTTACTTTCTGTTTCAAGAGTGCCCTGAGGCCCCATTAGGCTCAAGAGCACGTCCTGCTAGTGCGGTGTTCTGCTTGTGCTAGCAAAAGGCAGACGCGTCCCTGCGCTGACTGGCGAACAGCTCAGTCTGTACTGTGAAATTGTTTCTTGAACATTATCATCTGCTGCACCCTTGGGACAGCACTTCCTCGCAAAGCATACCCCCTCCTATTGTACATGTGAATATACATGAAACTTGGAAGTGGTGGTGGATTTCATGTCCCAGAATTAAAGTTCTGCTTAAGATAGCTACTGCTATGTGCTCTGATGTGCACCAGTGTTGCTTTCACATCCTCTTCCAGCTGGTACAATTCCATCCTCCTGGGCGTAAGGACAAGCGTCATGCACTGGGGGTTACGATTCATATTTAATGTCATTAAGAATACACTGATAAGCATGTAAGATATGTTCAATATTGAATCTAAATTCAATAAAACTCTCTCAGGCTTCCATAGCACAGACACACAGAATTTTGATTGAATCTGCTCTACAGCGATTAGCTAATGTATTCATTAACTGCAAGGGTTAGTAATATGAACGTAGCAAATGACACTTAATTACAATAATTAATGCCTGGTGATTCATGAATAATGCATTCCATTGCTATTTACATATTCATACTTATCAGTCTATTAATGCGTAATTACCATTTGACTAAAAGATGTGAACATCAGGAATATAACAACTACACCATTTTCCCCCAATCTCCCTGTGGCCTTACCTGTTAGTTTTGCTCTTGTATACCTCTATCGTGCTATTATACACAGAAATATAAACAATGTTTTATTTTCAAGACCTATAGAGCAATATAATGGCAAATAGAGTCATGCAGGTTAGTTTTCACACTGAGCCAGTATTCTCACCAGTTTATGTCTTGAGGCTGCAAAACAATTGAGAAGAATTTTAGGATATTATTTGTAAAGAAAAAAAAAGTTTCACCTCCTCTTTCCAGCAGAAAACTTCTCAATATTAGGAGACTGAGTGCAAGAGCAGCATTAGTGTTCTGCTTCATCAAATGCAAAAAACAAACAAAAAATCCAAAAGTAGAAATTTACACCCTTGTAAGGGAAAGTATTTGGTGAAAGAACTTTGTTCTCTTTGTGATCAGTATAGATTTGCTCTTGTCCTGAATTTACGCTCTTTCCTACTGCAGATGGTTAGGACATTTCCATACTTCAGAGTTTGTTCATTTGTGAGACTAGGATAGCAATATTGTCAACACCTTCAATCTGAAATAACGATTCTGCCCTAGATGGCTCCTATTTACGCTCCAACACATAGATTTCAGCCTCCATGAAAGAAGATACATTGCTAGCCCTCCCGAGCTTGGAGAAGGTTTTAAGAGCCATAGAAGGCCAAAAATACAACACAAAATGTAAAAAAATATTTTTCATATTAAAGTATAATTATTCTAAGGCAATGTAATAATTTTTCTTCTTAGCCTAAGCTTGAATGCTCACTGTTGGCAACACTAAGACAATAATATTCAGCCTCAGGAGTATGATAAAATGAAGAAGTAAAGCTGGGTAAGTCAACTGAAACTGAGAAGTGCGACTGCCCTGATTTTCAGACAAGTCACTCACCTACTGCTCCTCCACAGCACCAGCCGAGGACCTGTGGGTGCCCCGGGTCACTGAATAGCTTATCCCAGCTGTTATAACCTGCAGAGAGTGAACAGAGGGTCTTGCCATACATGGAGGTCAGCTCCAGGTTCCCCTCGTATGGTGTGGCTGAACAATCCGTGACTCCAGGCAGCAAGATTGGGTCAAGCCATTGGGGATCATCAAACTGATGTCTTAGTAAGTGAGCACATTTGTACCTACTGTGACTTTTGTCTTCTCCAGTGCTCTTGCAGCCTGTTGAGAAAGACTCATATGTACAGTAAAATATTTTCAAAACTAAACCATTTTTCTGAAGTTCCCTGTCCTGCGTAGCTAACTCCACTGTGTTTGAGGACCTTGTCTCCCAATAATATAACCTCATGAAATCAGAGATATTTAAAACCACTCATTTGCATGCTCTAAAATCATACTGAAGCCAGTGGTACTTGAGGATCAAAGGAGAGAGGACTGAACCCCTGTTCAAAACTGATGCCCTCAGCCTCCAGCAAAACCATGGTCAGCGTAGCCAGACCATGACACATTCTTGCTGGCATTCTTTCCCAAGCGGGGAGCAAGCCGTGGGTTAGGAGAACTATCAACGAGGAGAAGCCGACTCTCACCTATCAGCTTTCCTGATGCTCCTAAGATCTAGACAGGGAGCAGACTGTGGGAAGGAAATAAGCAGTCTGGTCTATATAACCTACATTCTGTAAGGTTGCTGCTGGACGCGGAAAGGGTATATTCCCTGGTACTTCGGATTTATTCTCTGTAGTACCTTACTTTGAGAAAATCCTCATCATGTCAACTATTTGGAGAAAAGGACTGTACAGCACAGGTAAACTTATTACAGTCTGATGATAGGTTATTGAAATTATATTATTTCATCGACTGAAGTAAGTTTTTACTATTTTTATTAGCCTAGCAGAGTCAGCGTATCTGAGACGGGAAAAAGCTGAAATTTATTTGTTTTCACGTCATTTGCATGGCTGTAGATCACCCATCATGGCAGAATCATTACCATTGATGGTAGGAGCCAGAGAGAGCCCAGCTTTATTCCTGTGCCAGGTCAAATGTGGAGTAAGAAGAAACATCTTTAGATTTGTAAAATGAGCAGCTCTGCTCTGGAAGTCATCAGAAATGTCACAATGCCTTTTTTACAGTTGTTTTTCAGAG
Source organism: Mycteria americana (assembly GCF_035582795.1). Taxonomy (NCBI): domain Eukaryota; kingdom Metazoa; phylum Chordata; class Aves; order Ciconiiformes; family Ciconiidae; genus Mycteria; species Mycteria americana. The sequence continues at coordinate 44,336,115 of NC_134371.1, forward strand.
AACAGCCCCTTAATGTCCTTTGCTATTTTCTATTAGTCTGTATTCAAAACACAGGACTTAACTAAAACTTCTAAAAGGATACTGCAAGAAACACATTTAATACGTGTCATAACATAAGGTACAAAAACATTAGGATGCAAAGACAATAAGCTTATCTGATGTGTCTTAGCTGGGACAGACAAGAAAGCTTCTCACAAGGCCAGCATTACTGCACGCATCAGTGAAAAGCAGTTGAATATTTAATGTGCATGGTAAATATAAGCAGAAAAGGGAGCCCAGATGACATATGACAGCATAACACTCTGCAGTATAGGAATCAGCTCAAGTACGGTATCCACATAACACATTTAGTATTCAGACTAACACATTTTGTCTGTACACCATCCTTTATGTTGCAATGGCATTGTTTTCCCTTTTCTCACCTTCTGATGTTTTCCCTGTAGACTCACATTCATATCACATGGGCATTTACTTCAGTCATTGCTCACTTTTTAACACATTCATGCACTCCATGCCTGCGTTGTTCAGATACTAAATTTTACATCTTTTTTCTCATATGGTTCATGAGACTTAATGTTCTTTTCTCTTTTATCTATTTTTTCTATCTTCAAATAATGCAGCAGGCTTAGCACTGAGGGAAGGTATTCTGAAAGTTGCTTTAGAACAATTAACTCATAAGAATAATACTCTACTTTTTTTTTTTTTTTGTAAGAGCAGGAACAAATACTTCGGTCTTCAAGTTATCTCTGTAGATAAAGAGTGTAACTCTGATCTCATCCTAAGGACTATACAAACACTAACAAACATTTTGGTAATTCTGGTATTTCTGGCTATTGCTATGATCTAATGCCAAAACTTTGCATGCTTCCATTTATTTTCTTTCTTAAAATACAACTGATGAGAAAATTATTTTTCTGCAAGTATTGAAAAGTCTTTTGCTTGTATTTGGTATCTATTTTCCACTGAAAATGGAAATGAAGCTATGTTCAGTGGTGAATTTTTGAAAATTTGTTTTTTACAAATATGGATATTTATCTAGAAAATAGGAAAACAGCAGTGATACTCCAACAGCAGGCCTTAGTCACCTATGGGCTTCCACTTTTGCATAGTAAGATGCTTTTTATTTGCTGGGCAACTTAACCAAATACTGACTGAAACCAGACCATAAATCTGTTTTAAATCCACAAATTTCAAACAACTTAATTGACCAGAAGTTTTTAAACAAAAGAAAACTCCAACCTCACTTTCAAGCTGAAGAAAATAGTTTAGGCTTTCACCTGAGTGCTTACAAAAAGAAAAAGAAACTGAGCAGAAGTTAAGGAGTTTATGACGGAAAAGATAACTTACACTGAGTGCATGGTGCCAGCCATCTCTTGGGATTCAATGTTTGTCCTCTTCACTAAAATTAACAAAACTGAAACATGGGTATGAGGTTTACATGGAATTTATTGACAGATCAGGACCAATGTGGCTTCAGAGGAAGCTCGTTCTCCACCATTACAATTAGAAAGACAAAGAGTTACTCGTACCTTAGATATGTTTATATATATAAAGGATGCCAGATAAAGGGTAAATATGGAGATTTCCCAGGTACTGCCAATTAAGCACTTCAGCAAATCCACCCACATTTATTCAGGTGCCTGAATGGGAACCATGGTCTTCCATTGGTTTCCAAGATTCCAACCACTACTTTATTTAGACAGTGATAGTGCTATAGCTCCTGAATGCTATGGACATATTAGCTTAGCATAACAAATGCATCTTGTAGGCTAGTGTTAATGTCTCGGAAACTAATCATATGCTTAAGATTACTGTTGAAGGTCCATGAAATTATGTTCTTTGCAGATAAAACAAGGCTGCCTACATATCTCCTGATGAACTCTGCCTGTAGAGTACATTCTTGTGCAGAGTATTTTTCAGTTCTTGTTATGAAATTCCATTCCAAATAATGTCTGAAAAATTTTTGCACACTTTACTAGGCCTATAGAATATTTTTCCACTAAAAAGCAATAAAAAGAATTCCTGTTCTTGAGGATCTGAAAAATACTTTCGTTTCAATTGATCAGGAACACATCTGTTTTGATACACAGAGCCACTTAAATGACAGGCAGAACTTGTTACACAAATATCTGAGCTTTGTACCAAACTCACTCTGCAGCAAATACAACAGTCCTCAAATTTATTCAAATACAGTCCTCAAATTTATTCAAACAATATCTGGTAGAAAAGGTTATTCACTTTTCAAGAAGAATAAGAGCAGTCAAATAAAAAAAAAGTGATGCTGCTGTAATTCAGTGGAAGGGACAAGAGAATCAGCAGCTTTGCAAATCTTTGTAATTATTTAATGTGAGCAGATTTTGCACCACCGCAGACAACTTTGGTCATTGGTGGACCCTGTGAAAAGCTAGGGTAGGGATTTTGGAGCTTCTCAAGCACATAAATAGTTTGCAGCCTAATTCATATGTTACTGAAATAAATGGAAAGATTTCTCTTTATGCCAGTGGGTACTGGACTGGGATCTTGGCTACTGGACTTAAACTTAAGCCAGCAGCTCTTCAGAGCGTAACACAGAAACCGTCTCGGAGCCCAAGGGAGGACAGTGCTGTCTGGTGCAGCCAACGCTCACACACTGCGCTCTTCTTATCCCCCAAGGGACAGGACTCTCTTTTCCCTCTTGTCCAAGAAGTTGTTTGGTCCTCTTATCTGGGCTGACTCGAATCCCTCCGTGAAATGGCAGTGTAGGTATAAGTCTCCTCCACGGAGTTTATATAGTGATGTAACCGTTATCTTTTTTTATCCGAAAGCCTACCGTTTTGTGAACTTATGCAGTATCTTGCACACAAGAGTCACACGAGACACTATGCTGTGTCTCATGGAAAATTTCATTTGGTTCTTTCTTAGTTCATTGTTTCCTTTAATCAAACACAAAACTCATTCAGGCCAAAAGAAAATGCTTGGTTTCTATACATATGAAAGCGTAACACGTCCTTCATGGTAGACCTAAACCCACTAGTAAAAGCTGGTGTCTTCGGTCACTTTCTGCAGATTTGGAACTTATTATCCGCATACAAACTCTTCCCTGTCTTTTCAGTATGTGATATTGTCAGGGAACCTCAGGGGTTGCTGAGGATCTCTCTGGAGAAGCCAGCGCAGAGATGAGTCCCAAAGAAAACCTCAGTGCTGTCAGTGTTGCCCAACATTCCACAAAGCCACCAAAAAAGGTGGGTTTGGAGGAGATCCTGGAGGTGCAAAGTGATACTGAGAGAAATGAAATTACTACACAAGTAGGAAAATTGTAACTAAAATGGATTTGTAAAAATCATACAGATGGGGACAGTACTGAACACCTGGACTCTATCTTAGCTCAGTAAGAATTACTTCATTATTTTAAATGAATGCTTGTGGCACATCTGTAAGGTACAGGCATGTTATTATCTTGTCCTTTACTAGGAATTGAACAGAGAGAGAGAGTAGAGACCGAAAATCTACCCCAGGATATTTTAACCACAACACTTCAAAAAATAAATAAAGCATTATATAAATATATAAATAAAGCATAAATAAACGTGCTGCTGTCTTTGAAACAGTGAAGTTCTCTAGATGGAGTTTGTATGGAAGTGATATATCCCTTCAATACTCAGCTCCCCCCCTCCCCTGAATAAGCGCTCAAGTCTGATGCACAGGCTGGTCGGAGGGTAACTGGCCCGGACCCAGAACCCAAAATGTCATCTTTCACATCAAGAAAGTTTTCAGTAAAAAATTCCTAGCTCGTGATCACTTTTTTCATCCTCTCCCAAAACCACTAATGAAGCCGAATTATTTTCCCAGAAGAAAACACTAATATATGACATTTCTGCCAAAATTATATATAACTTGCTGGATTTCATGGTTACCTTACTGATCTTGAAATAAGTATGAGACTGGAAATATTTTAAGGAAGCATGCAAGTATCAATCAGAAGAGTTACTCGGAGCCATAAAGAAGCATCCTGGAAATCACTGATTAAATTCCTAGTTGAATTAAATAGTTTATTTGTGGTATAAAAAGTAAAGACGGAGAATAAGCACAGCTTCAGGTCTGTGGGACTTCAGAATGGGATTATGGCAGGGGATGAACTATCTCCCAGACCTTGCCTGGTCTCATTCTCAGTGGAATCGTTAGAGCCTGGGCAGGGCTGCACTGCTCTGATATGACTACTAAGGGCTGATTGCAGGTATTCATGCAGTCAGCGTTCAGGCAGTATGAAGAGATTAAATTCAATTACCATTTCCACCTTGGGTTGCCTAACTGATCATAAGCTAATCATGTCTCTATTTCACGCTTCAGCTTCCCTCTCTGACAAAAGGATATTGGCCTGCTTTAAAGGGGATCTCCAAACTGAAAGCTACTATTTAAGAAATAAGGCATCAAGGATGGAGCTGAGAAGGAAGAACCACTTAGGCTGCCTGTTCAACAGAGGACAACTCTGGTATCTGAGAAAGGCAGAATCAAAAGGGGGGCTGTATCAGAAATAGCTTACACTTGCAGATAAAGGTGGATTTTGACCTGACTCCACACACTGTAGAAAATGCTACTTTCAGTCTGTATTGAGGAGCCCCCAGATCTAAATTAATCATCTGGCTAGAAACAGGGTTGAGTTGCACTCATAGTCCATACGCCTTGCCTTGGAGCACCAGAGATAAATTCAGTGAGCTGAGCCAGCAGATTTTTTTCCTATCTCTAAGAAGTATGATCTTCAAGAAAATCTTCTGAAAGTGTAGGAAATCATCTTAGAAGAAATACATTGACAAGGCTGCCATCACTTCTGAACATGTTAGAGTAAATCTCTCTAATCTGAAGTTCAATGTATTTTCTGTTAGTTATCTTTAGGTGGCAGTAAGGTAAAAGCATGGAGTAGAAAGTTTAGAGAAATCTCTAATGTCTTTTTGGAGACCTTTTTCTCATGTACTGTGCTAGCTGTAACACAGAAAGAGACTTCATAAACCACTTGCATCTTCAGCAGGTATCCAAAAAGCAATTATTAGAGTTGGCTTCATCCAGATCACATTCAGATGCAAACCTGTTGAATACCCACAATATTAATACAATGATGAGATACTATATTAGGTATGCAGTACTTGATCCAAGAATCCCTGAGGACAGAGTTAAGGTTCACAGGTAGAGACAGACTCATATGTTCCTATCAGCAAGATGTAAGTACACTAAAAAGAAAAAAAGCCACAAGAACCAATAAGTTCACTGAGAAATAAACATCTGGATCAAGACTAAAACAGGGTTTCAAGGAGTAGTTACTGACATAAAGGTTTATAGATTTTTTTTTTCCCCACTTACACTTTCCATGTATGCATCTCTTTTAAAGTCTTTCCTGAAGCTAAAATGTAATTATGTTTGTTGTCTCTCATCAACTTTCTACTAGAAAAAAAGCCAGTAGGATAAAAATCATACTCAAAATTTTTATCAAGGAATATAATTAGCTAAGTAACGCAACGGTGTCATGTAGCGTGCTAAGGCAAGTATTATGTAGCCAATAAAGGTCTATCTTATACCATTAATATTTACAGTTGGAAGCATGAGATGGCTGCAATCGAAGTGCTGTACCCAGCAAAGGCTAGCTGTTGACTTGATACCTTGTTGTCTGACAGTGTGAAACAGTCAAATAGCTACTTCATCACCACTTGACAGCATAATAGTAATGCTAGGTAGCAACACATGGCTGTTTTGCAGGAGCCTAGCACCAAATAGGAAGAAGAATCTCCTGGAACAGTTTTGAGATTGTAGGCTTAGCTTATTAGCAGAGAAGTAGGGATGCAAAGTATCTGGCAATTACAAAATAAAACAGGAATCATAACTCTGTCTCCGCTATACCGTACACCACTGACCCACCTATTACGCACCACTGGACAGAGCAGTTTCTTACTCTCCCAGGAAGTGGGAAGAGGCAAGACTGACGCTTTCAGCCCAGGTTGCACCAATTCTTACAGAGAACCAGGACCTGGGGGAGACAGACGACCCTGCTTCACATCGTCCCAGTCAGGGAGCGGAGCCCACAGAGGGTGGCTGTGTCTCTATGTGATGTGAGTCTTCGATGGGTACTTAGTGCTGTTCTCAAAGGTCTGATTACAGAAACAAAAGAACATCTACCACTAGCATCACTAATTAAAGAAGAGATCTCTAACCTCAACTGCTGTGTGCTGGAAAGTGGAGTTTTGAGCAACCAGTTCTGTGCCCACAATTCAGATTGTGCAGCTCTAATAGAGTAAACTGAAATTGATAATGCACAGGCAAATCATGCCTGCTGAAAACAAAGTGCATGGAAACGTATTAGTGAGGAGAAACAACATGCAGGAATTTACTTAAATGGGCTTTGTACTTTCAGATGTGAATACCTCAGCAAAATTCCTCATATTTTTCCCTAATACAGAAAAGGTCAGAATCTAGATTCGGGGGGGGGATGACGACGACAGAGAATATGTGCAAAATTCAGAAAATCAAAAGTTTGCATTAGAAAGGGGTTAGTTTCACCCTTGGCATAGCTGTTGGTAGCCTACGTTATCGATGCTTGCCCCGTTCTCTTACCTAAATGCTGTCATTCCCATCAGCCCCATCTTGAACCATCCTAACATAAACATCCTAAAATAACATCATCCTTCACATGCTGGTCTGCTCAACACCTATGCAATCAATGAAGAAAGCAGTTTTGAAATTCATTCTTCTTTCTCATAACTCTATTTCTCTCTGTCTACCGAATTTCTCTTCACCTCTTTTCCTTGGGAACTGTCCTGCCCTCATCTTCAGCGCTGTAGCATCTTTCCCTATTCTTCTCCTGCTTTGGGGTTTAACCTGCTGACCCCCTCCCACCCACTTCACTCTCCCACGACAGCAGGAGCAGACTTGCTCAAAAGGCCACTACTGTGCGTTCTTCCAAATCCCTCTTCAGGCGTCATTTCTACTGTGGCAACTATAGGGATGCGGCAAACTCAACCCAGCTACGTGCAGGGCAATGACAGAGAGTTACTGTTTTCAGTGTCAGTCTTTTGATTTTAAATATCATCCATTCCTTCCTGCAAGATGCTTGCCTGATAAGGCTTTTATCCACCACCACGATTTATTCATATAGAATTTGCTGTCTTGAAGCTGTAATGCAGTTATCCCCTAAGGAGAAACACTACCTGATACACTGCACTGTTACCCATGTACAAAAATGTTTCTGTATGATACCCCAAAGCATTTCCCAAACTGGAAAGGGATGTTAGACCCCAGAGACTGACACCTTTACTAAAACATTTGTCTAGTCTGCAGTGTAGCAGCTATGGGACAAACTCCTCCTCGGCATGGTTTGCCTGGATTTGCACCAGCTATAGATTTTCCCTCTTATCCTTTCAGATTGCAGCAGATGGTGAAGTTCCTACACCAGAGGCTGTTGATAGAATTTTAAAAGGCATCTCATAACAGCACGTTGGAGCTGCACATTTCATTTGTGCTGCGCCACCAAAATGATCTTAAAAAGAGCTGGAGCACGCTTACAAAATTAGCACTGGCAGTTGCTGCAGAAATGCTATCAAGGAGTCTTCTCAAAGCCCACAGCTTAGTGAGAGCTTACCTCCCAAACTGCCAGCCAAATCACTTCTCTGTGTATAACCAACACTCTGCTGTCTGAGGGAAAAGGCATTTCATACTCTGTCCTGTGAGATACTGATCCAGCAAAATATCTGATGGAGATTTTAAGGGGCTACTTACGTACTTCTGGCTTTGTTGGGTCCATGGCTGAGCTCACGTGAAGTACAGTGGCCAAAACCAGAAATATTATTTCTTCTGCCTAAGACAACATCCCAGACTTGCTAAATACCACTGTTCTCATGGCTGGACCTCTTCCATTAAACACATAATATAAGTGAGACATCAATACTACAAGTAGTTAAAGAAATTATAGTTACCGTATGTAGCCTGTTCTTTAGAGATGAATTCCTAAAAGTGAGCTTCTGAGTCTGAAAAGCCACATCCAAAAGGCTAATGTTGTAAATACAAGGCTACCCGAGCTGAACATTACTGCAAGTACTAGCATTGAGGAGGGGGAAAATTGGTTTGATTTAAACACAGCAAGTGTTTCCAAGTGATCCAGGAATGGTCCTGCAGGCTAGTGTGGGAAGGAGAAGGTCTGTGTACGCTGATCTGACTGGAAGATAAAGACTAATGTGAATAACACCCTCGTTCAGCTGAGGTCTGCTTTACAATGTAGTTGCAACACTTTAGAGAGCTCCATCTCCAAATTCTTGCTCCACTATAATTAGAACAAACTTCCTCGTCAACTTCTGTAGTGTCACAACAGTGTCACTTCACGTGTCAGGAGGGAGGCTGTCAGCATTTCTTAATGAGTCACTTCCCTTGCAAGCCCAGCTAAATCCTAGACTTCAATCATCTCAGTCGTCATCTTCTTCTCACAGGACACCACAGATGTAATTCTTCCTTGATAAAAAAGATTGCATTTTTCTGACCTGTAACTGGTCAATCCAGATGATCAATTTATCATTCTAGCTGCTAACACTGAGTCTCTCTACATTTGCGCTTTGATTTCAGGAAGAATTCTCAGACAAGTAAAAGCTGACATTTTCCAGGAAAGAATTCATTCGAACTGTTACATTACAACCAAGACAAACTATTCAAACTACATTTTATAGACAAATGTATACTAGAGGGAGGTGGTAGTGAATGTAATTTCTTCAGAGATACTTTAAGAAAATATTCAGACAATAATATCCACCAGAAAATAGAGAAATAAAAAAAAAAAAAGAGTACTTACTAACATTCTTCTTCAAGGTGAGCTGCCTATATATATATTATACTGTGGATCTTCTGCACACATCAGAAGTAGTCACCTAAGTTTTGTCTTCAGCAATGTCCACAGAGGTACGTAGAGGACTCGGGGTCTAATTCAGGCCCTCCAGCAACGGGATTGTCTTTTCCTGCAGATATCAGGAAAACAAGTCGGAGGCTGATGGCAGAAACAGCAACAGCAATGATGAAAATTCAAGACTGTGTACAACTCTGTATGTAGTATAGATGATAGATTTTCAGAGGACTACAGAGATAGATGAGAGGCGACAGGACAACCTCCTCCCAGTGGACATGGTGTCAGAGGGAGAAGTTCCCAAGATGTGGAGAGAAAAGCAGTCGTGCTTACCTTGGGGTGTTACCTCGCATGCAGAAGGCAAAGCTACCTGTGACCAGCACCAGAGCCGATATGTGGCAACTACAGGCCAGCCTGAACTGGAGCTATGGGCTGGCTGATTGCAGGGGGAAGCAGTCACATCTTTAGGCCACAGAGATCTTCATCAGGTATTCAAGGCTCCAAGTCTGAATCTGATCCTTCTACAAACAGGTCGTCTTCTTATGCATTAAGGAAGCAAAACTAGAGAGAAACTCTGCAGCTGTCTGTCTAGGTTTTTTCTCTTGCTTTCTGCTTCTCGGTTTCAGAGAATTCAAACACTTTTCTTACCAGATAATCCTGAAGCTTGGTAGGCACCAGGTTTAAAGCACAGCAAATATCATGCCTTTCAGCAACGACTTCCTTCACACACAGAGGCAAGAAGAAGGCTGTTCAATGTGACTGCCACAGAAAATGCGCTTTTGAAGCCCACAAGATAAATTGATGAGATGTAAGGTTTGCAGAAGGAAAAGGAGTTGGTGGCCTCACCAGTGATAAACAGTCGAAAATCAGCTAAGGTGCACCACAGACACTAAGTGCTGCCTCCTTTGTTGCCACAGGTACCAAAGTAGAAAGGAATAAATTATTCAAGTACCTGAATGATAACTGTGCATAGGAACACTCAACACAGATGAGTGCCCACATGGGCAACAGCATGAAGAAGGAAACCAGGCTAAAGCATAAAGAAGGTAAAGCAGTTAAAGGCAATAGATGATGTGTATAGAATTTAAAAAATTGTTTGCCATTTCCAGTGACCTGTGCAGTGCTTGGCTCAGCTGGACATGAATCTGCTCTCTTGAAATGAGTCCAAAATGGATCATTGGTTCAGCTCGGCAGCCCAACAACTAGGTCAACATGGCTCTTGGGACCCACTGGCTGGTGTTTAGCACGTGCAGAGCAGCTGATGGGAGGGAGAGCAATAAGTACTTGCTTGTGAAGGTGAAAAAAAATCATGGAAAAGGGACTTCATATGCCACTCGTTTGAGGTACTTATCTTGGAACAAAGTCAACCCATAGATTTATGGCCACTTTACTGCTGTTGAAAATGAACTGTAGTCCCACAAGCTGGGGTTATCAATGCATCTCATTATAATAGATTTGCGTGTGACTGGCTGGATTTCTTCTTGAACTACTGGGATTCTTATTTGAATTCAGCCTTTAACAGAAAAATTTTCCGATAAAATGGTTGTAAATCCTCAATGAAATAAACTCAGCATATCTATGGGCTTTTTAATCAAGTTAATGGCTTTTCTTCGGCTCCTCAGTATTATCCCTATATGCCTTCAAACCTTTCAAAGTAATTCTGACATGGATTAGGACCACTCAAGCCAATCGTCCCTCATTACTATAGCAAGTGGTTTTGATTTGGGGGCAGTAAATCTGGATGGCATGGATCAGATATTCTTACCATGAATGAAGTGATAACCTCGTGAGTGGTGGCAGGACTCAGGATCCGGAGACTTCACCGGTGAAAACTCCAGCGCACACGAGCAGCTGCAGAATTCCCAGAAAGCCCCGCATGTGGCAGAGAAGAGAATTCTCCGGGGTCTGGCAATCCCTGTGTTTTAAAGCTTGTGTTGATGTCTCTCTCTTGCGAAGCATCCAGAGTCAGGCACATTTCTACGCGAGTGCTGAAATGAAGGCTGATTCATTTGTAATGCCCAGCAATAGAGGCATGCTTCTGCTTTCAGAGCACGTTATGCCTTTCACATCCCAAAGACACATACCCTTGGCCCAAGCTACACTTTCCCACGCAAAGCTCATGCCCGGGTAGCAGCGTCCCAAGGAAGCTCATGCTACTTCTCTCACACCTCCAGCAATTGCTCCCCTGGCCCTGCAGCTCACTCTTCTCTCCCCCTGATCTGGCTCAGCCCTTGGTGTCTGTGGCCATAATTCTGATCCCCCGTATCGACATAAAGCAGGATTAGATCAGCTAAGTCATGCTGATGTAAAACACACAAGAGGAAGAGGCCCTGTGTATTTTGCTGGCTCCCTTGTGCTATTCCACTTGCCTTTGACACTGGCACACATGGAAACATTCATATATAGCAAATCCCTAATGTTCCCCTTATAAAATAACCGTTTGGAAGACAGCTTGTTTAAAGATAAGCATACGTATACTGGATTGATAATAAACGCTACTGAGCTTTGACTTGTGAACTGGGCCCCCCTTGTCCAAACTGTTCATCTACAAAGCAAATCAAGGAACCAAGGCTGAACAATCAATCTATTTCAATAACCAAATGAAAAGCAAAACCCAGCCCTACAATGAATTTGCACTCTATCCAATGATTTATTTTAATCTAATCTAAACATTTAAGATAATTTTTATTTAATAATTTAAAAAACCTAAAAAATTAATCAGCTTTGAAATGAAACCACCAGTGAAAAGCCAAGACTTTGCTTTAAAAAAAGAAAAGAAACGTTTTTTTCCTGCATTTCCTCCTGTCTTTGCAGATGAAGCTATTCACAGCATGAAAACTAAATTCAAGAATATTTTCTTTCTTCCTTTTTTTCTTTTAATTTTGCCAAAATAAATTCATCTTGCTCCAGATGACATCCAAAGACATATAAATAGAACATGCTACATAAAATATCTTAGCGAGAAGCAGATTGGCCTTCTAATGTTAGCAGACTTCATTTTGTTGGTATTACCACGGCACATGACATCATCTTGCCACCAGCATCCATTACCATTAAGGATACAGCTTTTACCAACACCTACATTATATTAGGGGCAGGGGAACTCTCACAACTCTTCTCTCATTGACTACCTTTTAAACAGGCTCAGAAGATAATTCAGGTCGGAAGAGCCCTCAGGAGGTCTCCCAGTCCAACCTCCTGCTCAAAGTGTAATGAGAAGCTCTAAGGTATTGCCCAGTCAGTAAATTAACCCTCCTTTAGTTACCCTACATATATTTAGTTATTCATAAGCAGTGCTGAAGTTACATTCAGAAATAGCTGTGATCACCATGTGGTATTTATTAGCAAGAATTATTTCTGAAAGGCTATCACAGTGTACGGGGGTCTCATAGGCTTCCCTGACAACAAAGGTCTTTAGCAAAAAAGTTGAGTAACTTGTTTCTCTTCATAAATTTCCAGCTGTCCTGTGGGTTTTTTTGTTTGTGCTGAGGCAAAATGAAGTTTGCCTCACATTGTCCTTTCCTTTCCAGAGCTTTCCCCTTCTGCTTTTGAAGCTCCAGGCCACAGAACACCTCTTGTGTGGGACTCTGCCAAGGCTTGGTCATAAACACACCAAAAAATTGTGTATTCATAGCAAGTGGCCATCTCACAAGTGGCCAATTCAGCAACCAGATCTTAACAAGCTAACGCGGGGAAGCGAATAGCAGCCTGTGTGATATGAAGCTGAAAAGTGATGTTGTAGTATGGTGGTTTAATCAAGGAGAGCTCAGCTGTGCGTTGCTCACCACCCAGCGCCTTAGGACTCCCATAGACTCCAGCCACGGGCGATCCGCTAAGCAGCCGTGAACGCCGAGATAAGCAGCTACACACGTGAGCAGTCCCGCAGCAGTCAGAGGGGCTCTGCGCTTTGAACATCGCAGAGGTTCATAGCCTAGATCCATCATCTATGGTGGAAGCAACAGGCAAGGGCTTACTAGAAGAGCCTGAAGCAGTGATACGGGACCTTTATGTTCAAACTGCTTTTTTAAAGTCCACTCCCTCCCATTATGCAAAATACGCAGTAGGGTCAGTAACAGAAAACCTCTTTTTCTCCTATCCTAGCAGCAGTATGTTTCTAAAAAATGCTGCTCAGTCCTTTTTCTTTTTGGGATGACCAGTTACAATTATTTCAGTCTATCATCATCACCAAATACTGTGATAAACAGACTCTGAGATGACGGGGGACAGAACTTTTCAGATTTTTTTTTTTTCAGATCAGCCAGTTGATTTTCCAAATTAATTTAACTGTTCAGCCATTAATTACTAAAGAAGCAGTTGATTTTGATGGGACCAGACTGCAGAGCCTTCTGGCAACTCTTGTTATCAGTTCAGTGCTACTGCTAAGGGAGCTACCTATATTGTAAACTCGGGCAGTGATCTGTGGGCTGATAAAGCAGGGGACAGCACTTGAACAGTACATTTTTGGGCGATCAACAGAATCCACCCAGAAAGATGACATTAAAGGCCATTTTCTTCATATTTAGACATTAGAAGCAACATAAACACAGAAACAAAGTTAGCTTATGTATCTGATCATGGTAAAAACCCCAGCTCTCTAGATTTTAATCAGTGGGGTAACTTTTTTTACATACTGGCTCAAGAGGAAGTGTTTTGTCCAACACAGATATAGGCAATACAGGCAATTGTCAGTAGTTTTTTCAAGTTCAAGTCACTGGTTGACCAAACCAGATCCAATGAATGAATAATAGTCATTAAACAGAAACAAGAATCGGAACAAAATGCGTAGTGGATTGCTATGGTGTGCTATGGGTAAGGTATCTATAATAAGTAACTATTGCAGAACAAAAAAAAAGCCCTGTTACGATGATTTTAACTTGAGAACAAGGTTTAGATATGTGACTGTATTTTAACAAGTTACAGGGTTTTGTTTCTCCCCAACTCCTTCGCATAAAATTTTTGTTTAAGAAATAAAATTAATTTGAAGGATATACATGAAAATGTCTCCATAGATATAGACATACTTACAACAGGAACGGAAAGAGTATGGACTGGAAAATAGGAGAATAAGTTCAGAAATTTCACGTACCAGAGACCAGGCAATACCATCTATTTGCCTACGGCAGTGAATTGCTTTCACAAATGTCCTGTTCAACCCTAGGGTCAGTTAACTTACGTAGACTATCTTGGTCCTCAGTTTCCCAGAGCAGACAATGAAAATAAAGGACAGCTTCTGAGAATAAAAATTCCATTAAAAATTTGCAGCCTCTCCGAGATAAGGGGAATAAGGGTCATACAGTCTAACACAGTACAGAGAAAAACTAAGATCTCAAGTATATCTGTAACACCATCTAAAGATGAAATGACCTTCCTAATCCAATACAATTTAATAGACCAACATGTTTCACGCCACCTTGTTTTAGGGTTGGAGTCATATGGTCTGTCACCTGCACTAGATTATTTCTATTGGAAAAAATGTTTTTAAAATCATAGGAACCATATATTTAGCCATCAAGGACAGAGGAAACTATCCTAGCTGGTCATGCATCCCCTTAGAGAGTATCCCTGAGCCAAACTTGCTTTTATTATTATAGTAGGACCTTTTACATCAGTGTGAAGATGGAGAGGGAAAAAAAGAGGAAGAATTGTTTTAACATTTTCCCTCTAGCATTGTTGTTCTTCTGCAAAGGCATCTGAGCAGCATGAGTCCAAGCAACGTACGCACAGAAATAGCATCCACTTACAGTACATCCATTGCCGAATGCAAAATCGTCATCGTTCTCAGGACTGTAATTGCACTTCCTTAGAAATGACGAGTAAGCAGGTCATTAAAATATCCTGTAACATGCAGTATCTAACTAGGAAACGGGCTTTGACCTGCTGTTTTCTGTTTCTAAATATTTGGGGATTTGAAAGTTCAGCCTCAAGCACACATTCATCTATGGCAGTTCAGCTGTCACTCGTAATACAAATCAAAAGATGATGGATGGCAGAATCTGCCCAGAAGTTCAATCCCTGCTAGGGTCATTCTGTCCGTAGTGACCACTTTTCCACACTAACCACATCACTTCATTGGCTTACCTCACCATAAACATTTTTTACACATAAAAGCACATACATGGATGTGTATAAAACGTTCATCTACCAACTATAAAATTTCTCTGGTCTAAAGGTTTTCAACTGGCAGATTTGTTTATGCACACTGTGCCTTCTGACATTAGCACATTTCCCACTGCCACATAAAAACAACAAAAAAATCAGAGCATCCTTACTTTCACCCTGTAATGTATTGGTTGTGTTTCTGTAGATGAAGCTACAAAGCCTATATGTAGAGGAAGAGCTGGATGAATATTTGAAAATATTTTAAAATTATTTTAAACAAATTTCAGTTGCACTCTTGTGCAGGCTTTATACACTTATTTCATGCAAACATGCTGGTAGAAAAGTTTACTGGCACGAATATCTGTAGAAATAGTACATTTTACAAAAATATTTACAGTAAGCAAATTTTCTATATCTAAGTACAAGTATTCACATAAACTTGACTCCTCCAGCAAGAGAAACAGAAATGTGACTGAATATATATCCACTCAAAATAGCTCACGTTTAACTTGCAGTAGCAAAGACTAGCAATAACGTGTTCACAACCAAACTAGGAATAATGAATTATTATTCAAGTGATTAAACAAATAATTGCTGAATTACTACCACAGTCCACAGACATACTAACTCACAGGTTATTTTCAAGCAGAAAGGAAGTTGTCAAATGAAATGGGTCATTACGTGAAATTCATCCAGCTCTGCCTTATATATTAAATATCCAGCATGGTATGTATAATTTTCTGAAGAGTCCAAAGAACAGAATCTGGAGGGGCTAACGTACTTCTCTGCCGATAAACGGTGCTTCAGCAGTAACTCTAGCAAAACCCTATCCATAGAATGGTTTTTGTTTTCCTTCCACGGTAGCTCAAGTGTGTCTCAGTATTCTCTTGACGTAAATTATATTGCAATTATTTCAATCCTTCCAGTTGACAACTGACTTGATCTCGAACATATTCACCTCCATTGGCTCAGTAACGCTGGCCTTGTTATTGATCCTCTTCTTGGCAGTTGTGGTTTCAATCATTGCTGCCAATAAACGGGCGACTCAAGGGACCTACAGCCCCAGCCGGCAGGAAAAGGAGGGATCCCGGGTAGAGATGTGGAGCATGGTGCAGCCACCGCCAGTGGAAAGACTGATTTAGAAGAAAGCGCTCCTCCATCCTGGAAGATGGCTGAAGGGACAGTGTACATATGTTAGATATGTTCATTTTCATTCTGATTCCAGGAATACTCGCTATAAAGATTACAATGACTGTGGGCTTTCAATATTTTCAATATTTTTTTCTTTTAAGTTCAATAACATTAAAATTCTCTTAGTAGGTAAGTGAACCAATGCCACTTATCATTGTTTTGGACCAACCCGTCCAAGGACAACTTTTATTTGCACTGGCAGCTCCAGCCTTGGTAATCAGCAGTAGGCATTACAGACAGTAATGGCTCCTGGGATACATGTAAGTGCCTGTCTTGGATGCAACACGAATAACAGCTTCTCGTTTGTGTTTTCCTTTGACTGCCTAGCAATCACTGCTGCAGAAGACGATGCAGACAAATCAAATAAGCCTGGGCAATAAAGACATGATAATTCCGTTATCAAAGGGTTTAGTACTAGAGCTGTGTCTCAACGTATCTACTTTCATCTGTTAATCAGGGATTAAAGGGAAGCTGTGCAAAACCTCTCCAAAATAAATGCTTCAAATTTAATTGGTTTTCTTTCCTCCAGTTCTCTCATTTTACCTGCTGTCCCTTCACCTGAGAATTTCAGTTTCCGCACAAGCACGTATTTCTCTGATTATAAAAGACTATGTCCTAAAATATCCAGTGGGCACCATCTGACCTCTTAGGAGACATCGAATCTAAATATCCTAAACAAGTTCTGTGCATCCACGCTACTGCCATTTTTGTATTACAGTATTACCTGATGGTCCATTTTAGAAAGCTATTGCTTCTCGCATTGCAAACATACATTGGCTGCCAAAAAGCATGCTCAAAATGTTTCCCAAAGCTCATGGAAAATACCAGGAAAGAGGCAGGAGTGGCCTACAGGTAAAGCACTGGCTTGGAAATAATTACGACAGACTTGGTGCTTCTCCTGGAGCTCAGACTTCTCATATGATCACAGGCAAATAAACTTTTATGCCTCAATTTTCCTCTTTTAAAACAGGGATAATCCCACTTAAATGCCTTGTAAACCTCAGCAGCAAAAGGATTACAACTGTTTGTTGAAAAAGAAACAAACACATAAAATGTAATGGAATAACAGGAGAAGTTTGGCAGAAATCTTGTAATGAAATCGACATTTGAAAATCTTCAAGAGATTTAATGAATATTCTTGTAGTAGGAAAGGGTGTGCCAAAAATACACCCAGGTCAAGGGGGGTTTTGAACTGTAGAGGCAAATTTTAGCAGTAACTTATCCAGTTAATTTTCACATGTAGTCAAGCATTGCTCCCACACAAACTGAACCCACAATAAAGAGGCAACGGAGTGGAAAGTCCGTGATGGCATTTCTTTCTTCCTGCAGTTCAGCTTATACGTTCCCACAATTGTGAAACATCCCAGATATACACATCAAACCCCAGATGGTTGTTCCAGGAGTTGCATAATAGAGCACGCACACTCAGTATCCAAGAGTTTAACTCATCTTTTTAATTAATGATCAATTCATAATTCATTTTGAATAAACCCCTTAAGGGCTGACTGAATATCAGTGCCTCTCCCGTTTATTTTTGTATTAGAAGATTAGCAGTAACTATGATAGTAAGCACATTCCGGATTTTTTGCAGTCCTCACAGATATCTTTCAAAAAAAAGGAACTACAGAAAATGCGAGTGGATGGTAGGATTCAAGCCAAGTTAAAAGAGCAGAATGTAGTCACAGTGAAAATGCACAACAGATTTTATTCTAGCCCAATTTACAGCTTTACTACTGAAGCTTATTATTTTGAATCCCATCGTTGTTGTACAGATGCACTTTAAATCCAGGCAGTTCAAACGGCAACTAAGGAAAGAATGGAGAAATAAGTTACCAAAAATCTGATGGCAGATAAGAGATAGCAGAGATTCAGGGAGGATCTTTTCGAATCGTGGCGTTATGTAATAACAGATGTAACAGCTTTTAATTGAAACTCTTGGTTTAGCCTAGCATTTGCCCTATGAGACACTGCTAAGGCATAATAAAAAAGTTACTATGAATTTTGTTAGGCGTGATCATTTTTAGAAAGATAAATAAATATTTGAAAAAAGAGGAAATTGACTCAAAGAGCATACAGTTTGAGGTAGATACCGCTCGGCAAATGAGACAGCAAACAGCGGTGTGTGAGGATGAGACCGCAAGTGAAGCGGGAGTGATTTGGGCAGGTTCTTACACACATCACTTTAGCCTCACCCAAAAAAAGCTGTGAGAGACCCAAAGGCAAGGCCACTTTCTAGACAGAGATGGCAAAGCAGGCAAAGACACAGGAACCTGTGGGAACGAGAGGGCAAGCAGTAAGTAAGTGGACAAGAAGAGGCTGGAAAAGGCTTGGGGGCAGAGAGCTCTGAAAACCAGGGGGAATCTAGAAGCATCAACTGAGCACAAGTAGCAGAAGCAGCATTGAACTAGTAAAGCAGATGCAAGGAAGATGCTTCCACGCACCTGCTTTGCGTTCTTGGATTTCTGGTCAATGATAAGGGTTGTATGAGCTGAAAGGAGAAATAAAATTGATAGAAATCTCAGTGAATAGCAAAGATGGAGAAAGAAAAACAGAGATTAAGTCAATTCAGAAGGATGGTTATAATATGAAGTTTGCCCTTCTTTGAGCAGGAGGTTGGACTAGATGACCTCAGCAGGTCCCTTCCAGACTAAACTATTATATGATTCAAAGAAAAGGACAAAAGAGAGAAAGCAGCTGAAAATGGAGGCAGTTTGCATGGAGAACTAACTTGAAGGAAAGCATTATTATTCACAGTGAAAGACAGAGCAAGAATAAGGAAGTGGCTGGAAAGTAATTCTGCTCTTCTCAGTGGTTTGACTTTCTGGATGAAATTTTGGAGACAGTAGAAAAACAATCTGTATAGAGGTAATAAAATATTTGAGACAGTGTTGCCACACAGAGGATCTATAGGGCTGAGCAAGATACCCGGGACCATGTACAGAGGAAGGACAAGCAGAGAAGATGAAAGCCTGACATACCAAAGAGAGCTCTGGAGGAATATGCTCCTAAAGAATTAAAAAGACACCCATAAAAGCACAAGAAAGGGAAAATCTCACAGTGAAATACGAGTGTGGTTTGTAGAAGGTATTCCAAGGAGATAGAAGGCAGGGGAAAGACCTTTAAACTAAGATTAGAGTAAGTCATGAGTGATTGCTGTCAGTCTCAGTGGAGAGGAAATGATAAAAATAAGAGTGGTGAAAATTGACGCAAAAGTGAGAGAAGAAAAGGAAATGAAAGTGGATGGCACTTGAGGGAGGTGGAGGCAAAAGCTGGATCACAGCAAGGGTGAAGCTGGGCTTTCACAGCAGTGAGGCCATAGGAAAGGGAAGGAGGATGACGGCGAGTCAGGAATGAGAATTACCTACTGAAACAGACCTGTGTAAGATAATTTAGAGGGAGCATGTTTTATTGCAAACAGAGATTAAAATGTAAAATATTCAAAACTCTATTTACGATCTTGTAAGAAACAAACAGGAAAAGGCCCAAAAGGCACAAATATCCGTTCTCAATACACTTTCTGAAAAGCTGAATTAACAAAGCAACACCCCAAGAAGGCAGGGAGGCAGATGCTGCAGCTGGAAATGCTCAGTGGCAGCCTGGAGAAGCACAAAAAGTCCCAAAGCCGTTGCTCTATTAACATGCTATAGTGACTGTGAAACGCATGGTTAGGAAGACTGACCCTTCCGGGCCATATCTCAACCAGGGAATAACAGTCAAGCAAAAGAGAATACATTATAAAGAGTGTCTAATACCATCTTTGCTGAAATTTAAACCACAGATTAAGACTGATATAGCAGATGTCAAGCTATTTACTGCTTCTCAGCCCAGGGGTATAATAAAATGCATATAGAAGCACAGACATTCAGGGAGGAGCAATAACATCTAAGAGTTGTGGAGAGCATTTGTGCTGCTATAAGGAAAAAAATACCGAGATTGGCTTCTGGTTTCCCAAAAAGCACCGATACCTCCATATTAATGGAAGTTATCTCCACGCAGAAGACTTAAAATATTTCAAAATTACATTTGCTTAATCTATCTCACTATTTGACTCAAAAGATGAAAGTAAAATTATTTATTCATGATCACTTCCAACCTATCCATTAAAGAAACAAATGCACAATGTACTCCCAAACCTTACACGTTTAAACTTTCTCTTCGTGTCTATCAGCCTTCTACGAAGAAAGAGAAGGTGCTAAGTTAGAGTACATGGTCTGCTCTGCACCGAATCCCTCTGAAGATACTCAGAAGCAGAGGAAGGATGGAGCAACTTACTCCCCTTTCACAGTCCATTCCCTTTTCCCTTGGAAAGGGGTGACCTCCAGCCTGTGAAACAGTGAGGAGTACCTTCAGGGTCCCAGGAATATTTACACTAGGCAGAATACAAATATTGCAGCTGGAATTTGGCCAGGTCAAAATGATCATAGTGTATCATTGCATTATGTGCCTTCTCCATCTTATGTAAAATTAACTGTTCCTTCTCTGTATGTACATAGCATGTTTATAGCTTAGATGGTGTATTCATATTACTGTTTTGCTGTGTACAGGATCAAAATGACCAATAAATAAGTATTATGTCGAGCCACATGCAACCTATATTTTTTTGCTTTATGGGATTATTTCATCACACGTTTACAAACGAAATTATCTCCAGGCCGGAATTATATTTGCAGTTTAAAAAGTCAAATTTGCCTTTTGGAATCACGTGATCGAGAAACATTTTCCATACTTGGAAATGAGATGAACATGCTTTGTGCTATGGTCTGGGGCTGCCAGCCTCAGCATTGCAATCTGCACCACCCTCTGACAACATCCACGCTGACTGATTGCACTGTGCTCATCAAAGGGAGGTGTTTTGTGCCAGGTCCCAAGGTGGCATGAATCAATACAGCTTCACTGGAGCTAATTTATACAAGCTGAGAATCTCATGCTCTGTTTTTTTAAATAACTACTGTCTTTCCAGCACTGTGGATGAGTGCAGGCAGAAAAATGGCAGAGCAGTAAGAATTTTCACTTAATCTAAGTCCCATTTTCACAAGGGGCTTTATGCTCACCTCAACCGTTTCTCTGTTACTTTTCAAGAAAGATCAATAACCTCAGAAACCAAGAGTGCTATTGTCCCAAAGCTAGTTGTAACTGAAAGGTTCTCCTTGGAAGAATGCAGCTATACTGATGCTTGCAGGTGTGCTGCAAGCTCCCCTCCAGCCCAGTTTGCCATGGCTGCATTCCCCAGGACACCTCCAGCTAAGACAGAGTTAAGACAAACGAAAGCCTGTTCCTTCACTTCCACGGGCCTTCTTTGATCGATGCCCCACCCTGCCCCAATGGCCATTTAGCAGCTGAGTCCCTGAACCCAAGTGTGTCAAGGGGACTCCTGGGGAGGTCTATTTCAGTGCTTAAACCAGTAGTACCTCTTAAGCCTGACCCTGAGGAACATCTCAAAAACCATGAAACTCATGCGTTGCCATTATTTTGGTAACTGGATGCTCCGAGACCTTGCTCTCCCAAGTAATTAATACTGATGATCATGATCTGACCTTGTGGGTTTTAAATAGAAAACATTGCTTTTCTGTGTTCTCTAGAAGATGAATTTGTTTCATTATGCCACAAGAAAGCTCAAGAATTCTTATTTGTTTCAACAGAATATAACTATCTTTCCTGTTCAGTACAACTGAGTGATTCGAAATCTTGATAGCAATGACTTGCAGCTATGACGCCACACTGGCTTTCCAGCTGTGACAGGCTGCTCAGCAGAGGGCTCTCAGGTGGGGAGTCCTCTTCCTTCCGAGGTCTCCAAAACTCGTGCCTCCTGGCCCTTGAGGAAGCAAGAAAGCACCTGGCGCATCCAGCTTTCTGGTCAATGAGGAGCTAAGCTACAATTTATTGTCATTGTCTGTGTCTGAAGTCTGGCTAGTGATTGTTGTTCAAACAGATGCTAACTGATATTAAACATCATCTAAATTATGGTATTAAATGAAGAACATAGTTGATACACTTTTTTAAATGGCCATAATAAATAAAGGCCTGCAGCAGAAAGCTGGTCTCCAGAAAAGAGACAGCTAAGTCTTTTTCCCAGCCAAAAATTTCTAAACTATGTTTTATTTAACGTAAGCCCCGAGTCTCCTGCAAGTCTTCCCACAGGACAAACCTTACACGTGTAATGTCACATAGCATCAGGAATCACGGATCAGAGGATTTTGGCCAAGTTCCTTTTGCTGTGCTATTCAGTCACCTCTCAGCTAAAGAAAACTGACACCTCTGAAAACAATTCAGAAAAAGAGCATCAGATTAGACATTGTAAGTCAATAAAAGTTGAACAGTGAGTAGCTGACAAGACTAAAATTTTGCCTATTGCAAAACGTCACAGTTGAATGAATGAATGGGGCTTTCATGCCCCACTGAAGCATGCACAAGCTTCAAACTACTGGCATGTGTCAAGATGCTGCAAAACCTAACATTTATAAGAGATACATCTGGTGTGTATTTATTGGGAGCAGAGTAAGGTCTTGTTTAAATTGCACACATGAATTTGATGTGGAGAGCGGACGATACCCTAGGCCTCACAGTAAAAGCATGTTTTAACCTAAACTCCTCCATCTATAATGCATGCCATGAGGTGTGAAGACCTCTTGCACACTGAAAAGCCAGAGTATAAATTATGAATCAAGGTGGAGCCCTGACAGCCAGAGTTCTCAGTTCAGTGGTGATTTTTCTAGGTTTAGGTTTCTTCAAATGATATTTATGGAATAAAAATGTATTGGAGATTTTATATTGTAATAACCAATGTGAGCAAATTTGTTATATTTTGACTTGGTTTCACAAAAGTTGCTTTTAATTTCTGCTTTTATCAGGCTGCGATTTTTCTTT
The DNA here is from genome assembly GCF_035582795.1 of Mycteria americana. Lineage (NCBI taxonomy): Eukaryota > Metazoa > Chordata > Aves > Ciconiiformes > Ciconiidae > Mycteria > Mycteria americana. Next base: position 44,359,114 of record NC_134371.1, read on the forward strand.
CCCCAAAACAATTTGGCAAAGCAATTACATTTACCAGCAATTCATCTAACATTGTCAAACACCAGCAAGACTGACATGTCCAAATCATGATTTTAAATCGTCTTTGTTGATCAGAGAAAAATGACACAGCCCTTCATCTGCTTTTATGCTCTTCATGGCACTGTTTAAAGCATGATATTTTTCTCAGCTCAATATTGTGTATGACCTTTCAGATTTCACCTGTAGTTTCAGCAGAAGCACAGTTTTCAATGGCATGTATTGTAATAACTAGCGATGACAAAAATGTGTGTTTCCAATTTAAACCCACTTAGTTTCGTTTGGCACCTGCGCTAAACTTTACTTAGCAGTAGAAATTCAGAAACAGTGACAGCAACGTAGGCACTGGAGGAATGAGAGCAAACTGAAAGGGCAGGCTCTGCGTGGCAATCTTGATTATATGCGACCCTTTGGGCTGCGAGCCTTTTTCACCTGTACGAACGGCTATTTGCACCGCGGCATGTTTGCAATGTACAAGCAGTCACAGCGTAGGGCAGCCTCAGGTTAAATAGCTGCTTTCTGTCCCACAAAATAAATAACCTAATGTCTTCCATGCAGCTAGCACAAGGCATTAACAGAATTTCAGGTGTTACCCGTAAGTAATTTCACAATCTTTAGGCAGATCAGAAAAGCATAAGGCTGCAGGGAAGACGTGTGGGGTGTTTCCACGTATTTTTGCTCCAAGCGTAAAACAGCTCAAACAATTAAATGCAGTTTTAGCTGCTTCTAATCATCTCCTCAGCAAGCTGGCAAACGCTGCCCAAATGACAAGCTGTGTGCACCCAGCGGTGACAGGGCACCGTGCCTGTACCGCAAGCCAGTTCGAGACCAGCCAGGAGCCCAGGCATTATTTTGGGGCAAAAAGCACAGGGCTCTCCTTTCAGCCTGCCCACAGCACTACTGTTCGAACACTGTTTCAAGCCTTAGACACAATGGCCAAGAAAAGATCCACAGGAGTCACCTCGACTCAGACTCCAACGACGGAGCGGAAAAGCAGCAAACCACAAGAGCATGCAGGTGCACTGCTTTTCTTCCTCAGTTTCTGGCAGCGCACCCTCATGTGTCTGTGACCCCAGCTGTTCCAGAGATTAAGATATTTCCTTGGACACATAATTAGGTCAAGTGAGGATTGTTTAAAGTAAATCAGCAGGTTGACACTTTCCTTCTTAAATGCATAAGGCTTCAACGTCCAGTTGAACTAGCCCGGTGCCTAAGCATTTTCTTTCGGAGGGATCTGTCCCTGGATCGTAGACAACTGTGTTAAACCTGACCCCCAGGGAGAGGGAGGCTCTATCAGGTTTTCGCATGAGAAATGAGGCCAACAGAGAAGATGCAGATTTGCCTTTGGGGGGTGGCCCAGTGTTGGCACAAGTGATTAAACCAGCCCAAGAAAAGCTCATTTCTGTTCAAAACTGTGGGTAACAGTGACTGCCGGGCAGAAAAATATGTGGCTGTGCTCAAGACCTGCATGGACTAGATTAGCCTGTGTTTGTCACTCAGTCCTGGGATATATTTTTCTCGTGTAGCCTGCCTGAGATGTAGAAGTCGTTTGTCAAATTCTCTGACTTTGGGGAGAAAAGAAATAAGGGGTGGGGGGGGGAGGAACCAATTACACAGGTACTGGTCTGTTGACATTTAAAATGAAACAATGATGAGCATAAAAAAAAAAAAGGTTAAAAAAAATCCTGGGCCAGCAACCCAAAGGACCAAAGACAAATCACAAAATAGGATGCAACTAATTAGGCTGAAATGCCAACAATGTTCAGTATATCGTTCAAAGTATCCGCCGTGTCAGACTGCTACCGTGACCCCCAGTTCGAATATGCCAAGGGGAAATGTAGAAAAGGACTGAATCGGATAAGTTAAATACAAATATTTTAAAATGACATTTTAATTTCTACCTCACCGTTTTAACATTTTCAAAATTGTTAAATAAGCATGTCGCCTATTCTCAGAGCAGGCCAAATGTCAGGTGTTTGTATGTATTATTCAGCTGAACATTTTAAGTACATAATCCTTCTCATTGCTAAACAGGTGGTATTATATTAAGAGGTTATTTTCTTAAAAGGAACAGTGAATAGAAAACTGCTGATACTATAAAATGTTATATTCTTGAATGTGGAGCCAGTGCTAGTATGGAACTGAACAAAGGTTTGCAGGGAGGATGGGGGGAGCAGGTAGCCACAACTCTCTGCTGTACCTATGACTTCTAAAGCACGTCTCAGGGCACTGAGACGCAGTCTCGGAAGTCACCTACCACAATTTAAATTAAGTCACCAATGCTAAACCACTCTCTAAAAAATTGGGCTCCAGAAGTTTTAAGATGAGCATGTCAAGGCTAAAACCTAAAAGTCAAACATGGTTTTTAATATTTGGCCTTTAAACAGTCCAGGCCGAGAAGAGCACCCTCTGCCCATCTTGAACACACAGAAATGTTCCTCTTCATCGCTTAGGAAGTGTCTTAAGTCAAACGAAGTGATTTTATACCAGGATAAAAATACTCACCTTGGAAAGGATATTAGTTGAGCTATTCATAGAACTAAACATAGCTGAAAAACAAACTTCTGTAGGCAAATGAGTCTTGTGTAAGCTCTACACAGCAGAGTACATCTTTACTGCGTCTCATCCATGATACTGAGTATTTTGCAGGACTTAACAATAAAAAACAGGTAACATCTAAAAGGAAAAGGTTTGCAACCAAGTTTGTAGCCTATGTTGTACCTTTCTTTTTTTGCTGTGCGTTGGGTTTTGTTGCTGTTTTGTTCCCATGTTTCAGTGGCAATTATTTGAGGGAAGAAGTAGACCTGAAAAAAGAAAATTAGTGGAGCAGTATGCTGTCAGGAACCTGGCCCTTCAACTTTCAGGAGAAATGTGAAATAGGCAGCCACAGAAAGGAAATTGTATACGGCCCATAGGATATTCCACATGTGCTTCCCAAACTTTGCTTTTAGAACTAGCACTTGTTTATGTTTCATACAGAATTTGTAACACAATTGACAGCCTCTGGGGTTTTAAAGCTTAAGAAGCTGCTAGCATTTTTTCTGACTGATGAAAATCTGCAGACTGACTCTACTTTGCTTTATCTGAATACCAGCAAACCCACAACATCACTTCAGGCATTGCTTTGGGGTTTTTTTTGTTGTTGTTGTTGTTGTTATCGCTTGTCACATCAAATAAAAATCTAAATCTATGAATTTGATAAAGTTACTTTTCCTTTTGTGAACATGAGGTTAACACACAGTGAGTTCTGGAAAAATTAAATGCTTTGTCCATCATTCAGGTATGGCTGCAGCTGCACGGTGTAAAAGTGTCTTGCAAAAGCAATGTTCTCAGCTGCTTTTGAAGCACAAACAACCAAGAAGCTACTAATGAACAGGAGCGTTTATGACTTCTCGTAAACAAGTCCCCAACAAGACACTGCTTTGAGTTAGGTTTTTCCCTCAAATGCCACAATTCTTAATAACATGCCAGCTTTCATACTCAGGGTGCTACCACGTGACTGGTACACCAAAGCCCTCGGAAAGAATTAATTTTTCACAGACACTTGGTATAGTTGTATCAACAGGAACAGAGTCCTGCTGTAACACCTGTGGAAAGTTTGCCAACTTAGACTAACTTGTCTTATTACCTCCTCTTTTTCGATCCTTTCCCATGCTTCGGTTTGAAAGAACTTACTGAACTGAAACATCCATAGAAAGCAAGCTGCAACCACACTCTCAGTGCCCTGAGATAACAAACTAAGGAAAGCAGGCAAACTTCACCTGAAAGACTTGATCTTCATACTTGCTCACTCCTGCAAAAAATTAAAGGCTTCTACATTTTTAGGATGTCCTCCATCAGCTCACAATCTGGACCTATGACAAGAGGTTCATTGTCACAGCCGTCTGTTTTCAGAGCTGAATAAACGTGTGGGAATGTCGACTGGCAAAATGAAGAAACGGCTGCAAGATGTGCTATGCTTAATCTAGCAGTGAAGATCCCTGCGCTGCCAGCCTTCACAGCTTGGATCACTCTGCTAGCTACAGCAAGCTAGTACAAGTCTAATAGCAAGTGTTAAAATCACACCTTCATTGTTTTGCTTGAACACAATTTGTAATTTTTTCATCAGTTGTGGACCGAGTATATCAATATTGAAACCACGGTCTCTACGGTTTGTCTGCATAAGATACCAAAATGCTGTTAATTTAGAAGAGTGAATCACAGATCAAATTATACTCCACAGACATTTAATGTAAAACCCTAACTGAACTATAGTTATACACTTGCATAAAATGACACAGCAAGGCAACTATATTAAAAAGCTAAGCCGTATCTGATAACAAATGCATGATGTGTTATTGGTTTATGTGTTACTGAGCCTGCCTAAGTTACGAATAAACCGTCTCTTCGTCTTCATTCCTGATCACCGCCGAAGCCCGGAGGTGCTTTCTGCATCAGCCCCTGCCCACCAGCAGCGGGAAGGGGGAAGGACGGCAGCCCACCAGAGGGGCCGGCGACCGACAGAGCTGCGCAGGCCAAGGGTGCCCTGGGTGCAGGCGGGGCTGCCGGCGGGGCGCGAGGAAGGACGAGCGGGCGGTGTCCAGAGCAGGCTGGCACGCTGGGGGTGGAAAAGGTGAGGTCCCAGCGATCCCACCCTTCAGTCGGATCCCATCACAGGTATTACAGGAGGTCGGGCATCCCTCTTCCCTCGCTAGCAGTACCCTCGAGACCTCTCTGATACTTATACTTGGCCTAACAGTACAAAAATACCTGGTAATATATATATATTTTTTTTTTCTAATATCCGGTGTTAAAGGTTCAAACCATTGCACCCATCAGTCGTTACTACTGTACCTTCTGCTTGCATTTTGCCCTTAATATCTCAATTTCTTAATCTATAAAATGAGATAATACACCTACTTTTTTGGTAAGAACTTGAAGATCTACTGACCAAAACCAGCTGTTTAACAAATAGGCATGATTAGCTAAGATTTTTAGAAGAAGCAAAATACCATTGGAATTATAAAGGACATCAGCACTTAACTTTTGTACTGTATGAACAGCAATTAATAAGAAAACATATTCAGCTTTCTCTATATTTGAGAAACTGGAATGATCATTCAATGGAGAAAAAATTCCAACATAATACAGTATCATTTTAACCCGTATGCCTGATAAGTATGAAAATGCTATTCAGATCAACCCATCAAACAAGAACCTGCACCACCCAAGGAATTTTGATATCGTAAAGTTTTATTTTATAGTTCAGTGTTGGGCACTTTATGGTAATGTGGAGTTCACCAAAAACTTCTACTGACGCCACAAACTTGGAAGAAAAAAACCCCAACAAAACAAAACAAAACACACCACACACACACATCACAGCTCGTTTACTACATCTACACAGTGCACTACTGACAGTAGTCTACGGTCTGAATTACAGTTCTTGAGATGACTTCGAACAGTAGTCCAGTGGGTGCAAAAGCATGGAGTAAATTCTTAGATTTGGTTCTAGTTTTACTAAAGGTCAGTAACTAACTAAATTTTTAAAACTGTTAGCATAATGCTGTTTGTTGTTGTTTTTTTTTTAAATCTCTGAAATTATTAAAATTATCAATAAAACCTCAAAATGTCCTGTACTTCATGCCTTTCCTACAAGTATTAAAGGCTCACAACAAGGAGATTATCAGGAATGGTTTTCAAAGGTCACTGAAAAAACATTCTGAAAAAAAATTAGAAGCATTGGGATACATAACGTTGCTTTGCTCTGTGTTGAGACATTTCTCCTTGTATCTGACACAGATCTAAAAACAACAAACACAAATTGTCAGTTGGCTAAACATGTAAGCATTTTAAATTTCTCTTCCTCCTCAAAAATCATGAAGTAACAGACGTGATGTGCTTGTGCGTAAGCTGCACCAAGACTACCTGTTCCACAGTGCTTTATTGCCTCATTCAAGTATATTAATTTAAAGAAGTTCTCAAGGGAAAACCAAAGGTTAAAACAAAATGTACATCAATATACAAAGAAATTAATTTACAAAAAATTAAAAGGATACTGGCAACATTAGTAGATATTTTAAGTAATGACTTACAACAATTAGGGACGTCACAAACTAAATTCTTAATACATATGGTCATTACCATGAACCTTCACCTCATTGGTGGTACTGAAAAGCAGTGCTTAACTCCTCATCTTTTCATCAATGATAAATAAATGATCAAATGATAAACTAAACATCATAAATTCTAATATTAAACTTTACTTCAATTTAACTGGGTTATAGTTTCAAGAATTACCTAGAACTACTGGTATGCGAACATTGGCTTAGGCCTGATTATTTCCACAGAATGTGACATCCATAATCATTCCCAGTCATTGGAAATATACATTTGCCTCATTAGAATATATTCTTTATGTTTTTATCATACAACCATATTTCAAAGCTACATGTAATTTTACACATTTTTGAAAAATACCATTTCAAGGATCTGCTTGAAAAGCAGATGTGCACTACTAAATTACTTTGAAACAAGGAGAAATATTGCACAAAATTCACTGATGATTTGAAAGTCAACTCATTTCTCCCCCACAACCAAGTAGCTCCCTTATTTTTAACAGAAACAGAATGTCAATTCACACAGAACCGTAACAAATGGCAACGTACTTGAACTCAACTTATTTTTCAAATGTTAATACTGTTACAAGACTCTAAATACAAATGTGATTAGTATTGACCTAAGTAATAGTACAAATTAATTTGAGTACCCTTTACTACAGTAAACCTTGGAGTAACTTCCAACTGTGTTACCTGCTTCATACTCCAACCCAGAAGAGAACAGCAACGGCCCTGCCAACTACACGGATGGTAGATGGCCTTCTAGACTGAGGTGGCTGTGGATTCACCAGGCAACTCTATTTAGAAGAAGTTTAGCAACTTCCAGGAAAGACCTATCAAGTACTTTCAATTGGCCACTGACTAAAACTGTAAAACAGACATTACAAAGCAAATTAAGGAAGGTTTTGTACAAAAAAACATACCATCCCTTTTCCATTCCTTTATTTTCAACCACCCTGAAGATCATGAATTCTAGACCAGCTGTGGTCCATGCCCTTGGGGTGAAGTTGAGGACACGTTCTATTCAGCCCAGATTCTGTTAACAGGTAAACAACGCTTGGCAAAGACATACACATCTAATAGCAGCAAAGAAGTTACTGAAGACAAGTCACATCACCATTCATACTGTTTTTGCTGGTGCATTTATTTCTACATTCATTCTCCAAAGATTTACCGCGATATCGTGGGAACAGACAGCCTTCACCATCCTGAGCTTTGCAATAAGGAAGCTGCTTGCCTCAGACATAATTTTATTAGCTACATTTGTTTAGCCTGAAATTTCAGGCTGCTGGGAACATGCTGGCTGGAGTCTCACAGGACCTGGACGAGAGCCTGGCACTAAGAGAGAAGATGCTAACTCCCTTGGAAATAAAGACCGCCCTTGACCTCTGCCTGCGCAGTCAGGGAGGTCAGTGGTTACGGGGCTCCCTTCTGCAGGACAGGGTACTACAGTCAGCATTACACAGGAGGTGCATCTGCAAACAGGCCTCATGCTGGCACTTCGATTATTGCATGAAATGTTTCTTCAATTAATTACATGCATAGAGAAAAGATTTTGGATGCTCCTAGCAATTCCATTAGCTGCACCAATGAAAGATTGTTCTGTAGGGCTGAATACGATTGATTGTAGGTGGAGAAATAGAAGCTGTTTTAAAAACCTGGCTTAACTGTTCTTTTGCCTAGACTTTACATGGTTTACAAGAACACAAGGTTGTAACTAGCTCATTCTAAAACCTGAAAAGACATCAAAAACAGATTTTTGAGATCTAAAAACACTCCTCTAATAGATTGGGTGGGATTTTCAAAAGCACTCAGCATGTGTCTAAAACTCCAGCTGAAGTCTGTTTTACAATGCCTGAGACGGGACTTCAGCCGGTGCTGAGGAATTCTGATGACCCCACCCAAACAGCAGCAGTATCACTGAAATGCTAAATGACAATGAAGGGTTCAGTCAACAAGTTCTATGACAACTTCTACAACTACATTTTTCCTTCAGAACAAGTCTATTTTTCAGAGCTACACGATGCCCGAATATGTGGGATGGAAGAGCAAACCACTGCCTACTCTACACAGACTGCCCTCTGCATGCTTAGAGGGTGGGTAGGGCTCACCTTTGCATCCGCAGTACTGTCCTTCCCTGAATATCTGCACTGTTTTTCACATGTTGCATCTCTATACACATGCATGGGAAGGCTTTGACTGGGACAACATATTATCCATTCTGCAAATCCCACAGGGGATTAATTCCATAGGCAATATTACTTTTGCCTACATGGCTGGGTTGGAATCACTACAACTGAGCTAGAACATTAAACAATATGCTGAAATCTGGACTTCCTCAAAGTTATCATCCCTCCTGAGGACTCCCAGGCTCTGCTTTGTTACCCCACTGGAACAATGCAGGAATCCCTTTCTCTTTCTAGTGCCCTTACTTATTTCCTCCCAAACCAGATGAGCGATACGGCTCATTTCAGGCAGACATCTATGCAAAACGAACTTGAAGATACTAAATTCAAGTCCTAGTTTGACTGTCTATGTGAGAAATTTGTTCCTAAGTGTAAGTAACAGATTACAAAGCTTAATCAAATAACCTGATATCTCCCTTAGACAGGAGAAATGGGAAGATCCTGAAGAAAAGAGATGTCTCTGAAGAAGACCACAGGAGCTCTGACTAAGCAGAATTCAGTTCTCACCAGTAGCTGGTGATGAATGTTGATGATTTTCGAAGACATTAGAAGGATTTCCACAAATAAAAAGCATACAAGTATACAACTTGTAAAAAGTACTGGACCTGGACAATTTATCTTAATATAGAACCCAATGTGGTAATAAAATACTGTATATGTAGCCAATAAACAGTTTTATATTATCACAAGGACAGAAAACAGCAGTGTTGAACCCGAAATATCAGTTTGGACTCTTATCTATTTGGTAATTGGTAATTGTGTTTAAATAAGGCACAAATATTAGCCTTTTTAAAAGATCACAGATAGTAAGTGGAAAAGATTCTGTAATATTACAGATTTAAAAATGTACCTACAGTTAAATTCAACATAGATATAAGACCAAGTTATTTTTGAACACATGTAAGGTTCAAAACCAAAAAAGACACACTATTTAATGACTGTAAGCACTCTATGGGCTTTATAAATAGTAAGGAAAGAACGCAGCATAAGCACAGTAACTAGCATTTTGATGGCAACTGAAATAAAAATAATTCTAAGTTGAATTTTACCTTCCATCTTTTAGCTTAGCTGTTTACTTCTTTTCAGCCTGCATTTTCACTCAATGAAACAGTGAATTATTACCACAATGCATCGATTTTGAAAGATTCCACTATCAAACTTTCAATTTTATGACCCTTATAATAACTATAAGAACATTAGCAGCCTCACACGGCTTCCATATTTTTCCCACAAAGGTGAGAATGGGACAATCTACCTGATAATAGGAGTTCAGTGCCTAACTCTCATGTAAAGCCAGTAAGATTTATTCCATCAGAGAAGCATTTCTGAAAACCGTTTTCTGGCAGCATTCCTGGACTTATGTGTTTGATGGTTTTGAAAGTAATGATAGCCATAATTTCTGAATTTTTTCTATTTTTCCCCTTAGGACATTAATACTGTTTATTATCTTTAATACACGAAGAAAATAAAACATCATCTTAGATGGAACCGTGGACAGAAACACCATGTCAGATGCAGAGGAAAAGGAAAGGTGAATCTTGAAATTCTCATCAACAAAATTCAAGGACATAAACGAGAACAAGTGAGAAGCACTACAAACACACAGACCTTTGTGTTGCCTGTCTTCTTAGACACACTTAGCAGCACTACCTTTGGGTAATGTTTAGTACTAGCAAAGGAGAAGAATGCGCTCTACTGAGTCATTAATACCGCCTCTAAACAAGTATGCGTGAGGTCGCCCTGCAGCTTTCTCATCTGAACAGCACCTGAGCCACCTGGTCTGACCCACCTGGAAAGGTTATAGCTAAGATTTTAAATAATTGTTATGATACTTTTGATTTTAATAGTGCAAAATATTTTGCCAAATAACATCTTCATGTTATTAAAAAAAAAAAAAAAAAATCCCCTTCCAGGTTACATACCATGTTGATACACAAGAGGAAACCAACAGATAGATAAATACTTCCGAGTACAGACCTCTGGACATACCACCTCTAACTCTGGAATACTGAGATTCTGCAGCAATGCAGAATGCAGATGCCCTCAGGAATGGTCATGCTCTAAGCAGACTGAAATATCTGCTTACAGATATTTCTGTAAGATTTGCACTTTTACAACCTTTTATCTTCATTGCCCTGATTAAAAAATATAATTCTGGAGGCTCATCCTCAATGACAAGTACTGGCCCTGGCCACCTCATTCTGGAACAAGCTGAAACTTTTGCATTAACAAAACCAAGGTCTCACTCTACTCCATCTCTTTGGTAAAGCATCAAGCATTGCCTCTGTAATGATATGGATTCATTCCCTTAGGTCAGCTGCCTTGTAATAAAGCAGCCAAAAAAACCCTTTCCATTTGTGTTGGCTAGAAGGAAAATTCATTCATAAATCTCAATGTGGCAACTGATACGAAACTTTGCTAGAAACTACTATTAAGATATTAAAGCACAATCTGATCCAAATACTGACCTCATGAATGTGCTCACTCAGGCCTATACTGAGATTAAGACTAACCATTCATGCCAAAGAGGGAAAGAAAGAAAAAAGGCTTCTGACATGAGTTTAGAAGAGCAGAAGCACATTCTTCTCAGGCACAGTTCATTTTATACCCATGTGTTACTTCTGCCAACTGCATCACAAATATCCTTCAAAGTTGAAAATTCCAATCTGCTGAAACTTACTTCATGCCTTTCCTGTCCTGAGCTATTGTGGAGGACAATGCATGTATGGTAAGGTGGAGAGGTGGAAAAAGAAAAGGGGAGGAAATTAAAAAATAAAAAGAAAATGAAAGAGCTGCTCCATGTAGCAGCAAGAATTTTCAAACTTTAAATATCCAAATATACCTCAGGAATGCTGCCAGAAGGAGGACAAATGCTTGTTCTAAATACAATATACATCAAGTCCATTTATTCTCCTTCACTGAGTTTAGAAAGAGATTTTTGGTTGTTCAACTTGGCTAAAATGAGAGTTGGATATATGCAGTCTCAAGCGGAATCTGTAATTTTAGTTTTCTAGTGTTACAAGTAACTTTCAGTCATGACTCCTTAATAATTTAACTAAATATGACTTCTAAGTAACAGTAATTCAATCTACCTTCAAAAAGGTAGCTACTAAAAATGGAAAGAAAATAGTTCAAAAGAGGCACAAATTAGTTTTCAAACACCATTAAACTGGAGAAAATAAAAACTAATAGAAATCCATCAATTCCACTTACACTTTCCTTTCTGAAAATTTTTAGGTAAAATAGTCTACCTAGGGAAACCGGATAATATGTCTTTAAAGTGTCTTAGTTGTAAACAGAAGTTAATAAATGTCACATTATAATTCAGCACTTCATGTACTTTACAGAAGAGAGAAAAGTATGCACTACCTTTTCGAAGTCTGGAAGACAGGGCCACAGTTTTAGTTTGGAGTAAATTCCAAGTTATATTCACAAGAAATTCCTTAATCTAAAAAAAGTTTCCCTTTCCCCTCACTTTGCTGAAGCAAATTCTTGCCATGGAAAATCATTATTGCTGTTTTGTAGATTTGCATTCATCTTCTAAGATAGTTAAACCACTTCTCAAAAGATTAAGGCAATTATTATTCATTACAAATATTAACATTTGTACATTTCAGACAAATCAGATTGCTCGGTTCATTTCATGCTTAATGGGATTAATATAGTACCTTCAAAACCTGGTCACCTGTTAGGTGATACCTTTCCTGCTGCTTAGAGGAAGCAAATGCTAGGAAGCACCATACACCTGCTGTATTTTTAACACAGAGACTAACTAGTACCTGATTTAAGAGTGCATTCATATATTTAGTTCCATTTTGTGGACCTAACTACAGCCAACAAACGAACTGGGTAAACATAGAAGCAGATGTCCCAATGGCAGAAAATGCATACTCAACTGACGAGAATTATTTTTATAACTGAAGATCTCTTATTCCTTTTTCACCTTTTGGTTATGTTACATGGAGTTATATGGAGTCCTGAGTAGTCTCCCTTTAACTTCTGATGGGAGTCAAGTTTCTCTTCTCATAGTTTTCTTACGTTTTATTTCCACTGCTACTGCTGGATAAGCTATCCTTTGAAATATTTAAACCATAGCGAAATGCAGAACTCAGTTTACATAATGACACCACTTCTTGAAGAAGCCCACCCTCTTCTGGAATTTCATTTCCTTCCTTCCCATCTTTCTCCCAAGGGACTAGAATGGATGGATGTTGAGCAAGACTTGCTGGGAGCTGATCTTCTGAGGTATTGCTTAGTGTTTCATTCCGCTTTGCATACTTATAGGAAGAATATCCTGCTTTGAAACTTTCTAGAGAAGCAAACTGGGCACTTGATTGTACTGGAGATTGGGATGTCATACTAGTTGTGTCCATCTTGTCAGTAATAAAGGTTTTGTCACTACTTTCTTCTTCCAGCCTTGAGAGAGATTCTCTATGACCACCAGAAGAAACTTGCTTCCTTGGCGATGGAGGGAGCTGCTTCCCATGGAGAACACTGTCATCCTGACCTAGGTTCCACTCTGCTTGATCATTAGCACTGCTGCAGAGCAGGGTAAGGTTGCTCTCACTAGGTGCATTTGACTTGTTCTGAAAGAAAGAACATGTGTTTATAGTTAATGTCACAAGAAACGTCTCTACACTGGTACTTTTGAAACAAAAATATTGTAATGGATTTTGTGTGTTCCTAAATCATGGATCCCCTTTGAGGTCAATGTTACAAAACAACAATCCCAGAAACAATGTTAGATCGAGTGTTTTTACACTTCCTCACCAGAACACTCTGTCTCTTATCCTAAGGATCGCCTTTTGTGCAGAGGAAGGATGTCTCCCCTGTCCATTCCGTCTTTGCACAAGCAGTTTTGACAGTGAACAAAGACACACTTTGCTGGTTTGTACCCATAATATGAGAAGGAGCTGGAC